>NW_024423564.1:53623004-53823186 GCF_017311325.1 Ursus maritimus | reverse complement strand
CCCCCCCCCCCCCCCCCCCCCGACGTCAGAAGGAATCTTCAAGAGCTCAGACAGTGTGGGAGAGGTGAAGCTTTTAACCTTAGGCAAAATGGTTAGCACTTCTTTGAATTTCATGAGAGGGACTAAAGACCTTTAGGCCTATGTACATATTAGAGCCCAGCACCCTCACCCTTCTACCCATCAGCCTATAATTTATTAACTTCTTTTCTCTTCAGTTCTGGCCCTGACCATCATTTTAGGCTTATGACATAGGTTTAAAACTTTGGAAATAAGAGTAGGGACGAAGCTGTAGTATAATATTACATTTCCTCCATTCTAAAGTGCACATTTTTCTATTTGTGGAATGAGACCAAAATATACTTTCTGTATAGAGCTTCAAACACTTTGTTTAAGAAGGATAGTATAAAAGGCAGCATACGTCATCTCTTTTGTTTGCTTGCTTGTATTTATCCAAACCGGAAGACAGTGAACATTGAGGCCTGTATAGTATTTTGGTTTTGGTTTATGATTTTAGTTGAACCATAGTTTATTCTAATGATATCTAGAAGGTAATATGTATTTTGCTTTTACTTATTTACTTTATATTAAGGTATATTAAAAAGCAATATAATTTCTTACAAGTTCTTGACTATTCTTAAAATAGCTAGTTAAATAAAAATGTGATGGTTTGGCAGATTAAAACTTTCAGAAGAGATTTCTTTGACATACAGAAAAGATATTTAAGTTATTCCTAAATTGGAATTTGGAAAGAAAATAAGGCAGCATTTACTCTTAATGAAGTTTGTTAAGTTGGAGCTAAAATCAAATCATGTATAAGGGTCACACTTACATACTATGCTACCCGATCATTTGATTATATATGCTTGAAATAGTATAAAAATGAGGGGTGCCTGACGGGCTCTGTCGGTGGTACATGGGACTTTTGATCTCAGGGTTGTGACTTTGAGCTTCACATTGGGTGGAGAGATTACTTAAAAATGAAAAAATCTTAAAAAATATGAAAAGGGGTATTAGACAACTTAATTTTATAACTCAAAATTTTAAAGCCTCCAATCTGTGGTTGTATTTATGAACAAGATTTTATATTGATGTCTTACATATTAAAATGTGCTGAGTTGGTGAACATTTTAAGATTTATTCATTTATTGATTGATTAATCTGCTACAAAATCTGTTTGCCTGCTCTGGAAGTTAACATTGTAGTGGCTTTAAAATTTAATTGGATTTTATATATAATCTGTAAGTAAGAATTAGGTTTCGCTTAGGATATAGTTTAGATTTGGATACCTCTGTAGATAAGTCATTCATCCCTGCCCCACAATTCAGTGGCTTCCCATTGGAGTTGTCCAAAGGTCCTCAGGATCTAGCCCCAGGATCTCTCTCCACATCTTTCCAGTGTCTTCATGCCTCTTGCCTTCTGTTCTATCCCAAGTGGCGGTTCCTCCAGCATACTATCCTCCTCCTTGCGTGAGAGCCTTTGCACGCGTTTTCCCCCTGCTTAGTTAATATTACCCGTTCAACTCTCTTAACCCGAACCCCACTTCCTTAAGGAAGCCCTTCTTGATGTCCATTTCAGATACCAACACTTCTGCACACTCCTTGTGGTGCTTTTTCTCTCTACCTTTTATCTGCAGTAATTCTGTGATTATTAGATTAAACCCATCTCTTCCACGAGGTCATCAACTCCAGGGTCAGGCCTCCATTGCCCATCAACATCTAGCAAGCACCATGCTTGCTGTGTAGTAGGGTATCATTAAACAACTTTTTTGAGCGAATGAATAAGCATAATTTTCAGCCTTTATACTTCATACCAGGGGGCTAAGCGAAGTTCACTTTCACATTACTGATCCTGATCAAGAAAAATACATACATTTAATCCACTTTTATCTCTGGAAGTAAAAAAAAAAAACCAAAAAAAAACCACCAGATAGTATAGCCAAAGAGCCTTTGTGTTGTAGAATCAGAAGATCTGTACTGAAATTTCACCTTAATCACTCTTTAGTTGTACAGCCTCAATTATGCCGTTTAAATTTTTTGGGCTTTGGTTTATTCATCTTCAGTATACATAGCTAATGCCTACCTTGGATGTGAGAAAAAAAATATATGAAAGAGCCTGGTGCATGCCTAATAGAAAACTCATTCTCAACAGATGTTATTTGCATTTGAATATAATTACTGTCTTTAATGTCTTCTGTATTCATCTCATAACTGGTTTTGATATCTCTAAGCTAAAAGTTACATAATCATGTAGTGAACACCACAGTTCTCAAAGTGTAACCCCACTCCCCCTCCCCCTGCCTGTCCATCAATGGAGCTTTTTTTTTTTTTTATTCTTTGAACTCAAGGCGTAGAAGTAGGGACCAGGGAGTTAAGTAGTTCAGATGACCAGGGACCGAGGAAACCAGTGACAGGGGCAAAAGGCAAGGAGTATAGGGAGGGCATAGCAATCTGTGGGCTATAGGGTGATTATGTGGAAAATTTGCAGATGTGGGGAATTACGGGATTCTGCAAAATAAAGTGTAGCGTGAAGCTGGAAATAGGACCGGGTATTGTGCTAGGCTTCAAGGACATTACCTCAGATAATCCCTCCAACAACCCAAACGCATAGTTACTATTAATATTTTCACTTTACACGTGAGGTAGCAGAGGAAAGACAGAGATTAAACAGCCCTAGTTTTTCTATCTACAAGTGACAAAAGTGGGATTTGAACCCACAGTCTCACTCCAGAGCCCTTGCTCTTAGTCACTAGGTTTTACGGCCCAATTTAACTGAATGGAGCATTGCTTTGGATGGTCAGAGCATGAGAGATTTGTACCAGGAGAGTTTGGGAGGGTGAGACAGGAAGACCCAGGCTCCCTGGGAGCATGCACCTGGGAATTTATCCAGGAAGCTATTATATAGACTTTAGAGGGGGGCCTTTTGTACCAGGTACCTTGGATTTTCTCCTGCCAGTGCCCCCTTGTCTTTATTCTCGAGTGGTAATCTATTAGGGGCATAGAATTCCATCAAGATTTAAGCAAAAGTGAATTGCCAGGAAAGGCAAACCTGAAAAAATATTCCATCTGTCATCCTTAACTTCTTGTGGCTGCAATTCACATATTATTCATTTAACTGAGTGTCTACTATGTGCCAGATACCATGAGAGGGGTCGGGGAGACAAAATGAGTTCCTGGTTGCCAAGGAACCCTGGTCCTATGAGGAAGAGAGATAAGTAAATCAGTTTTCACAGTGGAAGAAGAGCTTTGAGAAAAAAGTCTCTAGTATCTTGGAAATAAAAGAACAGACTCGTGCCAGAGGGGTCACGGAATGCTTCTTTGATCACTGTACAAAGTTACTAAGGGAGAGAAAACGGAAGAGCCATGATGTTATAATGTGACTTCAGTGCAGCATGCAAGGGAACACGGCAGAAAACAGAGCTACAAAAGAAACATCCCACTGAACCCTTTCATGCATCTTGGGAGGAGCTAAGAGTGCTAGGGACTTAATGAGGTTATCAAAAATATCCGGGGCCATTTTATTTTTATTTTACCCACACTAAGTTAAGAACTCTTTTTTTATTCCGAAAATTGTTGTCTTTCTCTAAACTTGCTTGTGATACTTTTATTTAATAATTTTACCTTAAATTATCTTTTTTTAAATTAAGGTACAATTGACATACAACATTTAAATTACCTCTTAAGAGTTGAACTTTCTGGTCAAGGAAAGATACCTTTAATAAGCATTCTGTACCTGCTTTCCAGCGGATGAAGTTGACTATGCATTAGAAAAAAGATGAGCAGAGTGCTAGATACAGTTTTATATTACCTTTTAGAGAAATACGTGTGGTTTATACTTTATAAAAGGGGCAGTGATTTATGTTAAAATATCAACTCTGCCTTTTGCTAGCTCATGTTCTTGGGCAGTGCACTTAATCCCGCCCAGCCTCAGTGCTTCTTATTTCTAGAAGGGCTGTTGAAGTACTAAATGAGATCATTTATTTGAAGGTAACTGTCGCTGGAAAGGCAGCATCTGTTGTCGTTATAAATCCAAGTTCAGAATTGCCCACAGGAGATTTTAGATTAGTCTTCAAAAGATATTTCCTTGCTTGCTTTCCTCCTCTGCTGTTATTTTCGCTTTTCTGTTTTGCTTGCTTCCTCCTCTCCGTCCCTTCCCCTCTCATTTATCTTTTCTTTTATCTCAGGAGAAAGCAGTTGGTCACTGATGTGCAAGATCCTGTCCAGGTTCTGATGGTTAGCTTCTCTCAGTGTGAGATCAGTCTAAAGATGAGACATAAATGAGAACAGACTGGCTATGATGCCTGAAATCATTCCTTCTTCCTGTTATCATCTTGACTGCCTGAAAAAAGCCAAGATGATATTAACACCCAAGGGATAAAGAATTAAACGGTGGAAAATTTCCAACACCAGAGAGAAAACAAGTATGTGTTCCTCTGTGGGAAGGACATGAATGCGGAATGTTGGCAGTTTATTTTGACGGCCTTTGGTGTCTTCTCTGTGTCTTTATTACAATCATCTTAGCCGCCAGGTTTTAGAGCCTAATCTTTTGGCATATCTGGGTGTGCAGGATACGTGCTTCCTTTCTTCGCTGCTTTTGCACAAAATGTACATGCAGTCCCTTCCCCACTCGCAGTTGTCAGTTTGGCACATGCAGATGCTAGATCACGACGTAATCTTAAATACATTGTCAAGGGTTAACTTCTTTTAGTCGGTTCATTGATTCATTCACTCATTCGTCCGTTTATTGTGAGGAAAAACCACTATGAATAGTGCTGCTATGAACATGGGTCCTCAGATATTTCTTCAAGACCCCACTTACAGTTCGTCTGGATATATACCCAGAAGTGGGATTACTGGATCAGATGGTAACCTTTTTAAAAATTTTTTGAGGAACCTTCGTACTGTTTTCCAGAATGGCTGCACCATTTTATGATCCTACCAGCAGGGCAGGAAGATTCCAACTTTTCCATATCCCTACCAACACTTCTTATTTTTGATAGTAGCCATCCTAATGGGAAAAAGGTGCTGTCTCACTGTGTTTTGATTTTCATTTCTCTGAGGATTAGTGATGTTGAGCATTTTTTCATAGGCTTGTGGGCCATTCATAGATTGTCTTTGGAAAAATGTCGAAGTCCTTTGTCTATTTTTAAAGTGAGTTATTTAATTTTTTTCTTGTTGAGTTGTAGGATCTCATTACATATTCTGGATGTTAACCCCTTATCAGATATATGATTTGCAAATATTTTCTCCCATTCCATAGGTTGCCTTTTCATTCTGTTGATTGTGTTCTGTGATGAACAAAAGTTTGTAAGTTTGAAGTAGTCACATTTGTCTATTTTTGCTTTTGTTGCCTTTGGCGTCATATCCAGGAAATCATGGCCATATCTGAAGTCACGAAGCTTTTCCCTCTGTTTTCTTCTAGGAAGTTTATAGTTTTTGATAATATACTTTGTATTTATTTACTTATTTATTTTAGACTTGATTTTTTGGAATAGTTTTGGTTCACAGCAAAATTGAGCAGAAAGTACATAGAGTTTCCATGTATCTCCTGCCAGCTCCCCTTTCCTCCACTCCCCTCACCCTCACAGTTTTCCCCTATCCACAAGTGGCACATATGTTGTAATTGATGAGCCTACATCGACACATTATTATCACTCAAAGTCCATAATTTACATTAGGGTTCACTCTTGGTGTTGTACATTCTGTGGGTTTTGACAAATGTATAATGATATGTATCCACCATTATAGTACCATACGGAATAGTTTCCTGCCCTAAAAATTCTCTGCTCCACCTATTCCTCTCTTCTTTCCCCCAAGGAGTTAACTTTTAGCCAAGAAAGTTTTGAAATGTTCAAAAGATATCACCATCCAAGTATTCAGCGTCTGACATTTTTCACTCCCCTGGTTTAGTTGTCGATTGAAGTAGAAATTTCATCAGGATGATGCTTCCTTATTCTCAATAAATCTTTATTTAAAAAAAAAAACACAAACTTCAAAACCAAAATCTTTATATACAAGAAGATTGCCATGTTCTTTACATTGTTGTAGAGCATGACTGTTTTTAATAAAGAATTTCACAAGTACCGCTAATCTGATCATTTCAAAAATCCTGCTGAAGTCAGGCAAGATTATTTTCGTTCAACTCATGACCAGACAGAGGCTGGACTAAGGTAAATGAGTTGCCCAAGGTTTCATGGCTAGAAAGTCGAGTCCAGGTTCTTCACCAAGTTCTGTTGCTTTTCTCCACTACATTAGGTAGCCTCCTGTTGGACTTGGAAACAGGTGAATATGCCATCAGCCTGCTGCAGAAGTAAAGGAGATCTTTCCGGTGACTGGTTTTGTTGCCTAAGCTCTGTTTAAAATATCGTGGAATCTCACATGCTACGGGATGAAATGTTAACCAGTTTTGCTATTGTTTGAACAAAATTATGTTTAAATCATCTTATGACAAATTATGGAATTAGTATTGATGTATCTTCTAAAATGATTTAAAAAGTTTCATGGGATATTTCCTTGTCATTATTTAAAAATTAAATGTACCGTGCAACCTTATGCCTGTCACTTAAATTCTCATAGCCTGTTTCCTCATTTTTAAAATAAAAATGACAACTTTAAAAAGCAGTGCAATATAATTAAAACTGGTTTATGTGGTACATTCAGGAGCTCTCCAACTGCAAGACATAAGGAAGGAAAGTTTGGGCTGGTTAGGGAATAAAGCTTTTGTGCGCTAGGCATTATGCTAAACATTTTAGTATGTTCTTTAGTTCTGTCTTCTCAAATTCCTACGACAGGAAAGGTTATTTTATTTCAAACATGGGAATTTGAAGCTAAGTAACTTGGGGGAGGTCAAACAGATACAATGTGGCATCGATGGACTTTGAACAGTAGCACTTTCTGACTTCAGTGTGTGCCTTTTGGCGAAGATCTTTTTGACTCTAAACCTCCTGTACTTTTGTTCTGACTGAATCTGGTGTAACATACCTAAAACATAATGTTTCTAATGAAGATGAAACATGTTAATTACTCAGAATAGTTGATGTTCTCAGTTTAATCTTGGAGTCTTTTATTATAATTTAATTCTTTTTTTTTAAGATTTTATTTATTTACTTGAGAGAGAAGAGAGGGAGAGTGAGAGGGTGAAGCAGACTCCCCACTAAGCAGAGAGCCCAATGTGGGACTCGATCCCAGGACCCTGAGATCATGACCTGAGCCAAAGGCTGATGCTTAACTGACTGAGCCACCCAGGCGCCCTATAATTTAATTCTTAGGGAAAACATAACTCTGTGCTAATTAGAAATTTTATTCATTTAACCTGTTTATTGACCAATTCAGATAATGAAGAATTTGTAAATTTTTGTTTCCATAATTTATTCATATATTTATGCTACACTTGCTCTGGGCCAAGAACTCTGCCTACACGAAACAGGTAGTTTCTTCTTTCATGATACTGGGGGAACGTAACCAATAAACCACTAACGATGACTACACAAAATACTGTCAGATCTCAACTAGAATTCTGCTTCTTCCCTAAACCTTGCTCTCATGGTTATTGGAACTAATATGTATGTACAGGGCCCTGGGCAAACAAAGCCAGATGGTTTCCTAAAGCAAGTATGCAGAGAGAAGTTTGCTTCCAAAGAATCAGTCCCTTAACGGGAGCAGGTAAATTCGGAAAATACCGTGTTATATTCCTTTTTCTACATTCTACTACAGTTCTCTTTAATTATTGCAAACTGCCACTCTTTCCCTTCCAGAAAATATAATTAAACACCTTAATGCTGTCTGTGCCACCGCTGATTTCCTGATGTGTTGCCAGGGTGGAGCTTGGCCGAGAATTACTGCATGACTGGGTAATGACCAGGGAGCAGAATGGGCGGCACTCCAGCACATTTCTCCCACACTGTCACCATCATGAGCTTGCGACTCGGCGCTTTTAGGGTGATTAAAGAACCATGTTCTGTGTTTTCCTGATATTTAAAATGTACGACAAATGACTGTAAAGAGTGTTTTTAAAATTGCATTTGGCTTTTCTCAGTGCTGGTTTCAAAATCAAAATGTTTTTCCTGGTTTCTCTCAAGACTTAGGAAAAATTTAAAGTCAGCGATAATCAAATCATTTTGTATACCTTGTTTTCCGTCATCTCTAAGGTCCATAACAGTATTTGGAGCTTGGAGGGGCATCTATCTTAAGTTTTTAGTGTTTTTTTAATGTGAATTGGAGATCTTTATTTAAAAAAAAAAAGTGGTGATTCCTTGTTTGCATCCCCAAATTTAGATTTTGTAGATAAGACACGGAGCCCAGACAGGTGATTTTTCTGCAGCACTACCTTAGGTGATCTGTGGACCACATTTTGGGGAACGGTGGTTTGGGTGTGATGGTGGTCTAAAGAAAGCCTCCGTGGACATATCCATCAAGACCAATTGTGTGAGCCTTTGTGTTTGAGCACAGGTGCAAATGTGATCATCCTCCCTAATTAGGGTAGATACACTTTACTCTGTACTAAACTAATTTCATTTCTTATTTTAAACCTAAAGGTGGTCAGGGAGCTTGTACTTTGTAGATTAACTTTTACGACTTCCTGTCCCCCACTGAATGTTTGCCTTACCCCACATCCCTCATTATCAGAGGGATTTGGCAGAGTGATCAGTTTTCTCACAGCATGAAATAAAGAAGGAATTGGAGTGAGATTTATGAAAACAAGAGGTGAAAGTAGCCCACCTCTAACTTCAGTTTAGACTGGGCCTAATTGCCCCAATATCTGACACTTAGAATAGTGAAACTAATCAATGAGGGCTTGTGGATTCTGTTCCTGATTTTGCTATTAGTTTGTGATCAGCCTCAGTGATCCTTGGTATCCTTGTTTGTGGGTGCTCTGGACTGGTTTCCTTCTCTCTCCAAACTAAATATGATTCTTAAGCGTTTAGGTACTGAATACAGAAGTTGAATCTTTGCTGTTATGTGACTGAAAGATCCTGATCATTTTCTTATGCTTTTAATAGTACCTAATTCAATCTTTATTCTTTTATCTTTTAATTCGTCCTTACTTACATCCTTAGCAAGTAGCACAATGCCTGGCCCAGAGCAAACATTCCATATGTTTTTACTCCTTTCTTTGACTCTGCGTTCATTTTTCTATTTCAGTTGACACCTAAACCCAATTTGTATGTATTTCCTCTCGGTGGATAGAAATGACCTCCTAAATGGTCAGGTTCCCCATCCTTCTCCCCTGAGTACTCCTGTAGCTGGGTACAGATTCATTCTCAGACGCTGCTCAAAGGGTTTCACCCCCCGTCTTTGCCTTATCAGCAGGAGTTCTGGGCTTAGCTCCCCTTCATTCTGGAGCTCCAGGCTGAATTCAGCAGCTCTCTGTTATTGATACCACCAACCAGTCCATTCAAACTAAATTGTCATCTCTTGGTGCTTCACTCCTTGTCTCTGAGGCTCAGACCTCAGTTTCCTTCTTCCCCTTCTCCTTGCGCTACTCCCTTTTACCTCAGACATATGAATCGTTCACAGCCTTCCCGGTTTTGTGTATCCGTTGTTTCCTCCCACCACACACTAGCCTTAACTCTGTTTCCCCCCATCATTCTATTTGTATAGTCTTCCTCTTGGTCTGTCTGTGTGCTCAGCTCTCCCTTTCAAGTCACCTTATGTGTATTGCTCCCAAAGTAAACTCCCAAAGGCTGGACTCTGGGGATTGCCTATATGTGTTTCAGGTATCCCACCAAATCGTGAATTCCAAAAGGACTAAGACAGGTTTTAGACTTCCCTTCTGCCACTCTCCCAAATGTGAACACAAGAAAACATCTCTATCTTCCTTTTGTGGTGTGCACGTGGGATTTGAGTGAGGCAGACCTGAATCTGAACTCCAGGTCCACCAATTACTAAATGCAAGTTTGGGCAAGTTCCATAACTTCAGTGAGCCCCAGTTTCATCATCTGTACAATGGGATGATTATACCTTATAGGATTGTTAGGAGGATTTGTTTTCTTTCTTTCTTTCTTTCTTTCTTTCTTTCTTTCTTTCTTTCTTTCTTTCTTTCTTTCTTTCTTTCTTTCTTTCTTTCTTTTTAAGATTTTATTTATTTGTTTGGCAGAGAGAGAAAGCGAACAAGCAGGGGGAACAGCAGAGGGAGAGGGGGAAGTGGGCTCTCTGCTAAGTAGGGATCCCGACTGGATCATGGCCTGAGCTGAAGGCAGATGCCCAACTGACTGAGCCACCCAGGTGCCCCATCCACTAACATTTTTAAAGAAGAAGAATTAGTTCAGGTTTTCCCCTCCTTTAAAGAAACTATCTTTAGAATCCTTATAATACCTCCATACAGGAAAGAAACATCTTGTAGTTTGCCATGTCCCTACACCTCTGTAAACTCCTCCATTTGCACATTAGTGGACTGACTGAGAGGTAAAGTGATGTGGTCAGTGTTTGGGCCAAGTCTGCTGAGTCCAAGTGCTGTGCTTTCTTCATCACACCACAACTATCTCTTAGACTGGTAGAATTTTAAATAATGAGGACTCCCCTAAAAGAGCTCAGACAATGGTTCCCAGGCCTAGTCTTCTTAGAATTGCGAGGCTGGATCCCTAAAAATCACCCTGAGAGCCTATAAAATAGAATCATGACTAGGCTCTGCGAGCTGAGATTCGGAGCCAATGACACCGGTGAAGTTTAGTGATGGGGTAAACTTCTCTTTCTAACAGGGTCCTTAGATGACTCTTGTGGGCAGCTGGATCTGTAAAGAACAGATTAATCTCCCATGCAATACAAACATTTTTTCTGTAGTGATCATGACCATCAACCATAAAGTTCACAGATGCCAAAATTTAAGGCAGCCTTTAAATACATCCTTTACAAGACTAATCGAATGTGGAGGGTATCTCTGGCTCCACCATCATGCCTCCAGATTAAATAAGAAATGTTTTGACTGTATAATAGGTCACTTTAGGGTTTCAGTCTCCACCTTCTGCTTCTAGCTCCCACCCTCCCCAGCCGCCCCCCTCCTTCCCCTACCGCAGATGTTCCCTGCCATTTCCATGACTACTTGTTTCTACTCTGCAGCAGTAATAAAAGGTGAGCTAGATTTTCAAAAGGGGAGGAGGAAAGCAAAGCTAGTCTTTGCGGGGAAAGCAGAACTGAACCCTCATCTTTGAACAATCAAGACACCGCATGCCAGCTTGTTAATTCAGAATCTGAGAAATTGTAGTCGGGCTCCTCCGGCTGAGTCAGCACCAACCGCTCTGCAGTGGCTCTGCTGCAGGGGACCCCACGCTGCCTGGTATTTGCTTTGGGGGCAACTGGGAGTCCTTTCCAGGGTAACCAGTGGCTGAGCCAGGGGCATTTCTCCAGCTGAGGAAGGGGATAAGTGGGAAGACAATGTATAAAGAGAATGGTTTTCTTAAATCTTTTCTTCAGTTTCACAAAAAATACAGTTGAAGAGGTGGGGTAAAGAGTGTTATTTTATTTGAAGCCATTGGGGTTCTCCCCTGAACTTAAGAAAATAGAACCCACACTTTGTTTCCTGTACACAAGCACACGTACACACCCGCATAAATTATGTAAGTCCCAGCTTTCAGCAACAAAATATTACAAGTGTTTACATTGATCCAGTTTCTTACTATCCCCATTCCTGGTATTTTCTGGAAATATCTGTGACAAATAGCCAACCTTTATACTGATTTTCATTGACTTTCACAGTGTATTAGTCAAGTGACGTAGTTTCTATCCCAAATAACCTAGATGCCCTTCCATTTCTAAATACAAATCACATTAGAATATAAGGAAACTACTTCTTGGGCACCACGCTTTATTTAAGTTCCCCTGAATAAACATCAGCCTAGAATAACTAGAGAGAGAACAGTCTTTTCCACTCAGCTGAACAGGCATGCTTGTTTTAAACATGGATTTTCTAGCCCCATGACAGTGTTATCTGAAGAAAGGAATCTCAAGTTGCTCGTAATTCTGTATCAAAGCAACAATGCCTTTTCCTTGTCCAGGAAAGCCAGTAGGATTTCTCTAGTGTCATCTCAGGGTGTTTTCCTATCATCACAGGATACCAGGTGTTGCTAAGTAACAGAACCTTTCCACCAAGGAAGAAACTTAATTCAAGTCACTGCCCAGTATTTTAATAGAAAATGTTCAACCCACTGGAATAATGACCTGATACAGTTTCAGAAGCATTTAGTTATCTGGTCCGTTTTTAAATAACAAATAATACAGAGAAAAATAGTTAAATACATTTTCTTTACATTAAATACAAGGATCCCACTTTTAAATAATTGTTATAATAAAGATCTCTTAATCTAATCTAATTTTCTTATGCAGTTACCAACTTTTAATTCTCTATGAGTTGGTGAGTACATGCAGATTTGAGAAATAAAAACATGGAAAAAATCATAACTAATCATAAAAAACAGCATATGAACTTCAGTAGTAAGGAGCAAATCTCAAGTCAAAGTCCAGACCAAATAGAGCAAATAATGAAAATAAGTCAACTTAAAGAAACTATATCTTACATAACAACAAATAAGCAAACTCCCCTCTTACATGTTGTAGATGCTTTTGCCAGGATATAAATGTGATAATATCATATGGATCTATAAATAGAAATTAATAATTGAAACACACAAACATGAGAACTAAACTTAAGTATAATAATAATAGATATCATTCTAAGTACTTCATTATTAACTCACTTAATCTTTATGAAAACTCCATGAGATGGGTATTATTTCCAACTTTATAGATGAGGAAACTAAGGCACAGATCAGATAGGTAACACACAGTTACACAACTAGTGAATGGTAAAGCCAGGATTTGAAACCAGAGAGTCCAGCTCTGGAGTCTGTGATCTTAGGTGAATGCCAGGGCTGGAATTAAACAAAAAGTATTATTCACAGAATTCAGAAGAAAAACAGAGAAGTCAAATCATTTCATTTCTTCCACTCACAAAAATTCAATCCACTTTAATAGAAGAATGGAAAGAAAAATCAGCCATAAATCTAAAGTGAAGAAATTCAGGCAGTCAGAACAAGAATCAGGGGTGCCTGGTTGGCTCAGTCAGTTAAGGTCTGCCTTGGGCTCAGGTCATGATCCGGGGGTCCTGGGATTGAGCCCTGTGTCGGGCTCCCTGCTCAGCAAGGAGTCTGCTTCTGCTGCTGCCCCTCCCCCAGCTTGTGCTCTCTCTCACACTCGCTTTCTAATAAATAAAATCTTAAAAAAAAAAGTAACAATGTTATTGGAGAAATTGAACATGATTTGGTAGAGAAAGAATTTACCTATATGTTAGAAGACTTTAGTTTCTAGCTATCAATTAGCTTCATAACCTTATACAAGATCTTTATTTCTTCAGTCTTTTTATTTATGAAATGGAATCGGGGGGTGACGGTGGGGGGTTGCTGTAAGAGAATGTAGCTTTATACAGTTTCTTAGTATGTTTTCCCTGAATTAAAAGTCTCCGATTCTGGGAAATGCCATGCCTGTGGTTTTTGCCATCACTTGCTTGTCCCTGATTGCAGTTTTCTGTTATTCCCAAATAAACCCATTTTTGCTGGTTAAAAAAAGGTTTTAATTTCACACTTTATTAGCACACAATTTTAAAGGCACCTCAGTGGCCTACGTAGCATGGGACAAACGCTTGACCTGGTGGCGGTATTCCTCTGCACCTGCAGAAGTTGTCCCAGGACTCTTCAGAACGAGTAACTCAGGGAAGAGAATCTGAGGCACAGTGAGGCTAGCCCCTTCCCCCAGTGATTCCCATTGAGGACTGTGTGACTGCTTCCTTTATGTCATTGTGGGGCGGGCATTGCTTCCTTTCACAAGTCTCAAGTTTCCTCACCATAGACAAATTTAAAGAAGAAATCATTTTATCACCAACTTAGGCTAATTTAAAACTTCAACATAATAAAATCATGAAAACTAAGTCATGGCTATATTTTTCCCCTCCCATTATTTGGACCCTGTATCCTCAGGCATTTTTAGCTAACATCCATTTTCAAGGTAACAACCCCATTTTACAAATAAGAAACTGCTGTACATGGAGGTTCCGTCAGTGGTCAGAGGAACCAGGGATATACGTGCCTCCGCTAGGATTGACTGAATCCTCGCCCTTTAGCCTCTGCCCTTCCTGTTCTGCCCCAAGAACGTGTTGATTCACCATTTGTTAATGGTGAGTTAATGTGAGTTGTGCATAACTGTGATGGAGCCATATTTATCAAAGGAGGGTCCCTCTTGCCATTAATCATTGACACATCTAAGCACTTGCATAGATGGTTAATGGCCATGAAGGTTAATTTTTTTCTCTGAAGGTTGAACAAGTCAGACAAGTTTTAAACCTGGAAGGCTTTTTATATTAATACTACACCGAAGTTTTTCTCAGCGTCTTTCTTCTTTTAGTCGCCAGGGGCAGGGAATTGCATTAAATATAATCCTTCATATCACGTCACCATCGTTAGTCTGATGGGGATCCCTCACTAGTTTTCTTTGCTCCCTTGTATTCCTTTTTCCACCCACCATAATTAACCCCTCTAATGTGTTAAATATTTGCAACTTTGAGTATGCACTTCCAAAACACATATTGTGGTTTTTGTGCGGTAATCTTAGTTTGCATAAATGGTATTACATAAATGGTATTGACCCATTGTTTTCCTCCCTGTTTGGAAATCTCTTTGTCACTACTTCCAATTAATTGTGTCTGCCTGCTGATGGGACACTGTGATGTCCATCCACATCTCATCTATCCTCTCTCCCAGTGACGGATACCCACATTACCTCCAACTGCCCTGCTGTCTTCAATAACATCCCCTTAAGACCCGTGTGAGAATGTGTTAGGATATTCCCAAGAGCGGAATTGCTGGTTTGTAGAATATGTGTATGCTTAATTTGATTAAGTAGTGTCAGCCTATTCTCCAGAGGGCTGCGCTATTCAACACTCCCAGCGGCAATGTCACGGGGATTCCTATGGCATCTTCCTCACGTTTCCACTAAGGCTTCATGATGTAGCTTTCAGACATTTGCCAATCTCATAGTGAAACTGGTATCTCACTGTAATTTGCATTTCCATATTTACTAATGAACTTGAGCATTTCTTCATACGTCTTTTGAGTTTTGTATCTTTTGACCAGATTTCTATTGAGGTTGCTAACCTTTTTCTGCTTCTCTGTATATTAATTCCCTTTTTGTTTTAAATATGCACATATTTTTTCCTGTTGTATTTTTATGTTTGTTGGTTTAAGTCCAGAAAGTACCTTCTATTCTAGTTTGCCAACAGTTTGGGGTTTAAAAAAAATCTTAAATAGATATTGTACCTTCTCAAATGCTTTTCTCCATCTATTAACATAATTTTCCAGCTTTTCTGCTTTAATTTATCAGTGTGCTAATTTCCTTGAAAAAATTCCTGATATTTAGCTCTCTTTGAATTCCTGGAATGTGCCTTTATTTGTAATATATTCTTAAGTTGAATCGTATAAAATTGCTGTTTCTTAGGTCAGAAAATGGTCAAATACTATATCATGGAGGTGAAATTAATATTTTCAATATGCTCTCAAATTATTTAAAAAATATTTTTAAATCTATGACCCTAAGTTAAATAAGACTGAAATTTTCTTTATTTGTCTCTATTTTTGGAAGGAGAATCAGGATTATATCACCTTCAAAATATGAAGTGGATAACTCCACCACCCCATGTTCTGGAATAGCTTACATAGATAAAATTCATTAAAACTTGAAATGTGATAGAATTCAAAATAAAAATATCTAGAACTGTGTGGGGTTTTGTTATCTTTTTTAAAGGGAATACCCTTGACTACCATTTCATTTTCTTTAATAATTACTAGTCTATTGCAGTTTCACATTTATTTTTACACAAAATATGACATTTTAAATTTTGAGAAATTTATCTGTCTTCTAGATTTTAAAGTGTGCCAGCATTTCATATCAATCCACTATTTACAGTAATCTTATTTTACGGATCTGTCTGTAGTTATTTCCCCTTTCTAGTTCAAGAATTTATTTCTCTCATCTGTTTTTTTTTTCCCTGATCCATTTTTGCAGTATCTATCTTGTTAATGTTTTTAATTGATCCTTATTGTAGTGTTTTTGTTCTGTGGATTGTTTGGTTTTTGATTGATGGTGATGGTTTTATTTTCATTAATAACTTACTCTTATTTTACTGTTTTCTCTTTTTTCTTTGCATTTGCTAGGTAGTCCTTTTTCTAATCTCTTGGGTATAATGCTTATTATTGTTTAACTCTTCTTGTTTTTTGAAAAAATCATTCAGAATTACAACTAGCCTTCTAAGTTCTGCTTTGGTTGAATCCTTCACGTTTGACATCTAAGTAGCATTTTTATTCATTTGTTAGTACTGTATTTCTTAATTTCCTTTGTTGTTTCCCTTTTAAATCTTGGGCTTTTCACTAACATTAATGTTCTAGACACTGTGGAGTTTTAAAGTTATTTTTTGTTGTTAATTTATAGTTTTTCAGAGTTTTATTGCACTGTGTCCAAAGACATAGCCTGTATGATATTGATTCTGTGAGAGTTATTGATGTTTCTTTTATGGCCTAACACATAGTCTATTTCTGTAATTGTTCTGTGCACGCCTCCCCAGATGTGTGTATTTTCTGTCTGTCTGATGTAGAGTGCTCTTATATCTATTGCTTTGAGCTTGTGGTGGTGTTAAAGTCTTCGATATCTTTTTTTTAAAACAATCTCTTTCTGTTTTATTATTTTCTGAGAGGGGTGTGTTAAAATTTTTGTTCTATTTTGTTTTCTTAGCTGTAGTGGCATTTCTTAACTGTCTTACCCTGTAACTCCAACAAAGTGGATGAAAGCATTAAGAGGTCTGCTTGAATCTGGGAAAAGAGGTCTTACATTAAGTGTCCTCTCAAGGCCCATCCCTGGGGGGGCCCCAGTGCACTTCTGCAGAACCCCCAGTTGGAATTTCTCTAAACCTCGTACTAAGATTTCTTATCACCCACCCACTAACCCAAAGAATTTCCAGTTGGCAGCCGAGTGGGCTCTCGCATTCTTCTCCTTGCTCCACCACCATATATGCTTCTCCACTTGCCAGTCCACCTACAGGATTCTTCTTCCCATAACTAAATTCTGTACCTTGTTCAAAGCCCTTCTCAAATTCTGCTGCTTCCATGAAATCTCTTCTAGAAATCTCATTTCTTAAAACTGTAAAAGCAGTTATGGCTCATACAATTAATTTAGTATTTTTTCACTGACCTTATTCATAATAAATTAGTATTTATTCAGTGACCAGCCCTTGTGGTGATTGGAACTTCTATTTAAATAATTGTAGTTGTCTAATATTTATTGTTTTTTTTGTTTCCCTGATGTTGCTATGTAAGCATCTTGTAATGTGTGTCTTATAGGTCTCTATTCGTTAATATACCCCCATAGTGTCTTGTTCTTGGTAGTTGACCAACAAAAACACTTTGAGCTTATTTACTTCAGTGTTAATATGACTTTATTTTTTTCCTATCTAGAAGGCAGTTTTGTTACATTGCAAGACCTGTATTTTACTGTATTTTGCTAAACGTGTTCTTTATTATTAATAATAAGCTTTATCCATGAAAGTTAAGATTCTTTTCAAAATCATTGTAAAGCAAACAGATATATACTCTTTCTAAAATCAGCAGCCATTTATATGGTTAATTTTTTTAAAGTATTTTTATGAGTTTAAATGTATCTACTCTCCTAAGGCAGTGTTTATTAGGTCTGGTAAAGTGATACAATGGCTAGGCTGTTTGCCTCCCTGTCCCCCCTTAACACTAATTATTTGAGTTCAGCTTTGAATCTGCAAGGTGCCCTATAAGGATGGTGGACCGAAGTCGAGCATCAGACTGAGCATACAGTTCCAGGATAGTCACAATCTACCAACTGGTTAGTCAACTGATAAGGTGATTGCATCATACCATGGTAGATGGTGTCAGCCTTTGAGCCCCAGAAACACACCTGGCCTGAGCCGGTGCTTTGTCGGGGACAAGACATGTTGAAAGCAGTATCATTCCCCACGCTGATCTGCCAGTGTGGTTTTGTTGCACATAATCAACACAAGTGAAGCATACCCAGCCAAATCCTAAAACAGGTAATCTAGACCAAAAAGTAGAGGTAGCAAGGAGAGACAAAAGATTGAATTTAAAAAAAAAAGGGGCTTCAGAGGGGAGGGGGGTGGGGGATTGGGATAGGCCGGTGATGGGTAGTAAGGAGGGCACGTATTACAAGGAGCACTGGGTGTTATACGCAAACAATGAATCATGGAACACTACATCAAAAACTAAGGATGTACTGTATGGTGACTAATATAACATAATAAAAAAAATTTTTAAAAATACCTATAAGCCATGAGACAGCTGTTAAGTCCTTTAACATGTATATTATTCATTTTCCCAACATCCATGAAGTGGGTATTACCATGCCCATTTTACACATGAAGAAATGGAATTCCATAGAATAAAATAATGTATTAATTATTGGACATTGAGTATATGGTTGGTTTGTGTATTGAATTCAGATCTGACAGCTAAACCAACATCCTTAATTCCCCTCGTTTTATTCACTTAACGTAAAATACTGTTTTATACCATTTGTATAGTGTAAAGAAATATAATTATGTAGAAATAATTGTTGATTTTTTTTTCTTACCGGAATGCAAGTCCATGAGAATAGGAACCATGTCTGTTTTGTTCCGCATGATATCTCCAGGATCAAACACTTTATTGGCACAGAGCTAATGCTCAGTATATATTCTTTGTTTCCCACCCACCCCCTCTGTTTTTGGAGGGGGTAGGTAGGCCAGGTTTCTACCACATTGTGTTGACTGTCATAGGTAAGAAAATAATGCACAGAAAGTCTAGGCCAATGTGAACCTGAACAATAAGAGAAAGTTTTACTGGTGAACTAAACTTTTTCAATGGAGATGGAATAATTAACTGTAACCTATAGGTAAGGCTATGAATCACTTCAACTACTTCATTCTCAAAAAAGTATGGCGTGGTAAGAAGGGGGACATGCTGACGCCCTTGTCATGTAGATGTAAGTGCTCTATTTAAATTTTTTTACCCTTCTTTTTTTCAATAGAAAAAATCAGGCAAAGATATGCAGACCTGCCTGGAGAATTGCACATTATTGAGCTTGAAAAGGATCAGAACGGACTTGGACTCAGCCTTGCTGGTAACAAAGACAGGTCACGCATGAGCATATTTGTGGTGGGAATTAACCCGGAAGGACCTGCTGCCACGGACGGGCAAATGCGTATTGGAGATGAACTGTTGGAGGTGAGGCACATAGATTTTTAATTTCTCTTTCAGTAAGGCGAAGGGGTGAAGGGGATAGTCTGCAGGAAAATGAGGTGGCAGCAAGGAATGTTACAAATTACATTTTCTTCAACTCTTCAAAATCATTTTCAAAAGGAAGAGCGAAATCATATTGTCGCTTGCAAATGTTATTTGCTGCTTGAGTAAGAACTAATCTTGCAAAATAATTTAGGGACCCTTCAGTTAAAATCTCATGAAAGCCTATTAAAAGAGTAGGATTTGTTCTTAACACAAATTCCAAAATGTTCAAAACTAAATTGCGTATTAATCTATTACTAGTATTTATCAAAATTCTCTTTAGCTTTAGAATAAACCGTAAGTATGAAGTTTGGTTTTGTTGTTGTCGTTTAGTTTTTTGGGAAAAAACCAACAAAACCAACAGAACTTTGTGAACTGGTTGTCAAGACTTGGTTACTGTCTGTGAAGTTGGTGATGTGGGTTAAGACCACATGGATGCCTGGGCATCTGGGTAGCTCAGTCGGTTAAGCGTCTGCCTTCTCTCAGGTCATGATACCAGGGTCCTGGGATTGAATCACGCATCAGTGGGGAGTCTGCTTCTTCCTTTGCCCTTCCCCTTGCTTGCAATCTCTCTCTCTCTCTCACTGTCTCTCAAATAAATAAATAAAATCTTAAAAAAAAAAAAAAAGACCACATGGATTCCTTATTTAGGAATAGGATAGAAGTAAGAGAGGACTAGAGATGGTGGTCCTTTGCTAATTACTCTTTAGATGATTTCATCAGTAGTCTTATTTATTCCTGTTTTCCTCAACTCAAAGTCAGGGTTTCTGTTCCGAGTTGATCTTACTTTGGTGTTCATTTGCTGTTTCAGTCTGTCATTCAGCTAACATTGTTAGAGTGTCTCTTAGGACTGGACACGCAAAGGAAGATGATTGCACCCAGTCCCTTCATTCAGAGAGCTCACAGTCTAGAGGAAGGAAACAGACATGAAAAGATTGTTGTGCTGCAAAATGAGAAATGTAGTAACCAGACGGACAGCAGCAGCAGCTAATCTGTACTCAGTGTCGGACACAGCAACCTCTTTTACTCGTGGGGTCACAAAGTAAACGATGGCGCTGGGATTCAGTATCAGGCAGTTCAACTTAGCTTTTGTTAACCAGTGCACTCTGCAGCCTCTGGATAAAATGCTCCAACACTTGGACATTTAAAGGTCCAGAAATAACAGAGACACTGAGTATCAGACTGCTCACTTAAAATGAGTGTTACTGATTTTGCATTTTATGATCTCGTCAGACTTCGACTCAGAGTAGAATTCAGTCACCCATAATCTGATTTGCTTCATAATAAATACAGCCCAAACTGGTCAGACAGCACTGTGAGACCATTAGCATCACGCCTCTCTCCCAAGCCTCAGTAGTTTCTCCCCCTCTTAAAGCCGTTTCCACAAAGAGATCACTTCTGGAATTACTTTCCTTGTTCTTTCGTAATACAGCATCATGAAAGGGACCCACTTTGGGTAGTAGCAGTGACCAGCATAACCATTAAATACGTACAACTCAAAGCCAGCAGTACGTGTTAACCAATACAGTTCATCACTTCAAGTTTATTTCCTTTGGTTGATGCTTGGAGATTTCTTCAGGGATGAGACTAAAGTGATGGTGGTGGTCATCAAGGTGAAAGGGAAAACTGATTTACGGAGTTATTACTGGTACTTTACCAACGTGCTCGCACATTTGTATTCAGTGTTCTTAAGAGACCTATCTGGTAAGTACTCGTACTATCCCCATTTTATGGATAAGAAAACTGCGTAAGTCACTTGTCTAATGTTAAAGAAGTAAGTTACCAAGTTTCGATAAGAAGCCAGGCTTGCCGGACTCCAAGATTCATGCTCTAACCACTGAAGTGTACTGTGTTCCCCGCGGTACATTGCTTAAATCCATGAGAATCCCGATTTATGATGCTCTAGTCTTTAAGAAATCATTATATGTAGTTACTGTGTTGTGTTATATGGACCTAGACATGGACTTCCTGTCTTGCATGGTGTATGAAAATGTTCCAAAGGCTGTAATTTAGAACATGAAGATTCTAGTTCTGTTCTCTCTATCCTGCTAAGACTCAAGATGGAATAATGGCCCATGGGATCTAGACCAACAGCTGGTATTTTATTTCTCTGCCTGATATTGTGTTAGATGTGGCTAACAAATGAGCAGTGGCTGCAGAGCAACGAGGGCGTGTTACAGTCCATACACAGAAGTCTACACTGCGGACACAGCTGTGAGCGCGGAACTCGGGAGAGCTGCTTTCACTTATCCCAGTTCTTGAAGTTATAGTTGCATTTCAGAAGGGGCTTAATTAACGCAGTGCACTGCACATAGTTGACTGTTGATTAGATCACATTTCCTCCCTCCTAGACAGAAAATTGAGGTCTCTGTTTTCTAGGTGAGAAGCTGGAAGAGCTCTCTTGTCTGAAAAAGGATATTAACATCCTGCCATGTTGGACCCCATCTACTTTTTTTTTTTTTTTTTTTGACTTTCCGAATTTGGCTCTTTTGTTGCTATTCAGCAACTTTATCTTCTTGTGGAGATGGAAAGAGCAAGAAGATCAGACATGGCAATAAGTTGATCCTCCTCCACTCCCCATTGATTGTCTTGTCTAAAAAAAAAAAAAGATATAAATATGTTGCAACATACATTCTAGCCTCCCATGTCTTTGGCTAGTTACTTATCTTCTCTAATCCTCGGTTGCCTCCTTTATCAAATGAAAATTACTTACTCAGCAAGTATCTTGCCATGCACCTGTCATGTAGGAAGCAGTGTATGAACAAGGTGCTGATTTTACGTTGGTGAACAAAATCCATGGTCCCTGTTCTCACAGAGCTTACAGTCTAGTGATTGTATGGCATTAATTTTAGAGGGTGTTCTGAGCAGTAATGAGAGAGATAGGTCAGATTTTGCCATAGTATCTGGTGCAGAGTAATACGTTTGAGCTGATAATATTTGTAAAATGGTATTTTCATGTGGATTTGTGTATTTGGAGGTTTTTTTTTAGTTTGTTTGTATGAATACATTTGTCTCTGAAAGTGTGTCCCAAAGGGAAGCCACCATCTTCCTCGATAGCTCCATGTAGCATCTTGAAAAACTGAGAGAACAGAAAAATGCATAGACTGGATTCTTAAGCAGTTACAAGCCATCTTTTCATGTGACTTTTGGCTCTAGGTCAGGGATGATGGGAAAAAATTTGTGTGGGAAACATTTCCCTCGTTTCTTTTTATAACTGAGGAAAAATTTTAATTATTCCTCTATGATATGTGAGGAATTTGTATATCGCATGGTATCAAATCCAGTGTCCTTTTGAACAGAGAATAGGAAATTGATGTAATGATGAGTACCAGGAAAGCTACAAGCCCATGTTAAAATAGCTGTTCTTTGGCTATTGCAACACGTTAGATTGTAGAAGGACACTGCATTGGGTGGGAGGCTTTTATAGGGGGCTGTTAGACTATGCTTACTAGATTTCTGGGCCAGAGCAAATCTTGCATATTTGCTTACTCACCCACACTCCATTTAGTTTTGTGGCTTCTCTACGAGGTCAAGTTATCCGTGTCTTGATTGTTTTTACAACTCCACCATTTATTCCTATTATTTCTCAGGACGGCTTTGTTGCTATTTTCATGTTCTTACTCTGTTCGGAGCTTCCTTTTATTTATAGTGGATCTGACTTATTTTAGGGCCTCAGATGAGGCTAATTTATAGGACGTAGAAAAGAGCATGGTCGAACATGCATTGTGGCTTCTTTGAAGTCAGAAGCCCTGCTTCTTCCCGAGAGCCTGTCCGTAACCGATTTTCCGCATGCCATTGGCCAGCAGTTTTGTTGCTGTGGAACTGCTTCGTTAACAGTGCAGGAACAGCCAGTGAGTTCTGTCCATCGATGGCCCAGTTCATGTATAAAAGAAATCTTAAACCCCCAGAAGACAATGTGATTAAATCTCAGCTTCTTTACCCTTTACTGCGATGCTGGTGTGGGGGGTTCTGAATTAATTTCAAAAGGCATTAGCATATAATTACCACGTAGACTGCAATGAGACCTGCACCAGAGTATTGGCTTTCCCTGAGCAATTAGTCCCAGAAAATACACAGGCCTGGGCATGGTGCTGTCATATGAATATAGGATTTATTTATAATCTTCCCTATGGTGCAAGTGTGGGATGAGAGAGTGGATAATGTTGCGTGGGGAATTGGAGTGATTTGTCAGGTTACAAAAGCAGCTGAAAAAAGCAGTGTGGGTGGCACGAGCCGGTACCAGTGATGGGGCTAGCATCGGGAGCCGAGTCTCGTCTGCCTCCTGCACCCTGCAAGGTAGAGGCCTCACATTGCCTTTGAAACACTGACCTGCAGAATAATCAAAGTTAAATGTTATTATTTTACATGTGTCTAATATGTTTACTTAAGAACCACTACAAATAAAAAGCAGGAAGTCTTCCCGTATTTGCCAGGGATGACGACATAGAACCACAGGTAAACTCAGATCTTATTGTCTTGTTACATTTATTTTATAAGAGAAAAAAAAACCTGAAGCGATAAAACGTCAGTATCTGGCCCAGGTCCATGGAGCTGCGTCAGGACAAAGCTCCAGCCTTGGGACTCTATACAGCACCCCGGTCTCAGCACCTACTTTTCACTCTCTTCTTCTTGCCAGTGAATTATTCTTGAGATCTTTTGGAAGACTTCAATGTGATTTAGAAGCGCAAGATAACAGTAAACAAATCACTAGCTTTTGTGTGTCTGCAGATAAGATTCTTTCTGATTTTCAGTCAAAAGCATCTGTCATCTTAGATCAGCTCTTTTAGATTATTACCATACATGGATGTAATTTTATAAAGTGTGCTTCTTAATGCAATAATTATGCCCTAAGGACTTCATGTAATAAAATATCCCATTGTAGAAACTCTAGTTTGAGGAGCAGAAAGAAGACTAAAAGATTAGCAAAATTGCAATAAAATGATTTTCCCTAGTTTTATTAAGAGATAGGTATTTTATAATAGCTAAAAGTGCAAGAATCAATCGATCGACCCAATTTTTTATTGTGGCAATGGTTTCATAAGTGTTAAAACATACTTGACATTTTAAATAAGTAATGTGCTATATGTCTGTTATGTCTCAAGGCACTTGTTAAAAATTGGTTGATTAAGCCTGACAAAAATAAATACTGTTAGCAGATCCTGAGTATGACCTTCCCATATGCAAAGTGAAAGTGACCCCATTTGGGGACTCTAAAAATAGTCGACAGCCTACTTCGCGACTCTGAAAGTCAACAGAAGAATGTGCTGCTGGCTGAGGGGTCAGCCTCACACATAAAACTCTGGGGTCTCTGCTGTGTGTGTAACATTTTTCCTTTCTTCAAAGTGCAGCCCCCTGGTTATTCCAGCATATAATCAATAGCTGTCTGTGTCTTGTTAAGTCCTCTCTCACCCATTGTGTGATATCCAGTGTGAGTTACAAAACAATGTACTCGTTAAGAGAAATTTGGGGGTGGGAAAGCCGTACTAGCTCACACTGAATGCTTACGATTTTCAAGTCAGTGCTAAGTTCCTTACATGCATTCTCCTAACTTTTACAACAAACCTATAAAAGTGGGTGCTATTTTAATCCCCATTTGACAGATAAGGAAACTGAGGTGTGAAGGGGTAGAATCAGCCTGCAAACACTACCTTTCCTGACTCTAAAGGCTACGTTCTTAAGTTATTTCATTCTGGATTACTAATGATTCTGAAAAGTGGTCGGTGGGGGCGCCTGGCTGGCTCAGTCGGTAGAGCGTGCTACTCTTGAGCTCAGGGTCATGAGCTCAAGCCCCACATTGGGAATAGAGCTTAACTTAAAAAGTAGTAAGTAAATTTCTCATCATTTTGTAGTTTCGTAGATCTGGATTAACGCAGTTAGTCTGGTACTAGTTCAAACTATCTGAGATAGCTTCTCACAATACAATACCTTGTTACTCTTGCTGTCGTCTTAAAATCGAATGCCACTTTGAATTCAATAAAAGATGAATGCAGTCAGTGAAATTATAGCCATCCCTCAAGAATCAGAGAAGAAAAATATTCCTTTTTTGAGGTTTTTCTTGCCCAATTTGAGAATGTCTCTGAACTTCATATGTTAGGAGCTTTCCTCCTCAATACCATTGTAAAAAGGTTTTATTTTCAGGCTGCAGGAAATACTCTGTAAAACCTAGCCATATTGGGTGGCCTCATTCTTGTCTGTTGCCCACCGTGAAGTCCTGTAGCTCTAGTGCTGCCATTTTGGGTTTCTGTCCATGGCTTGTTGGGGGAAGAGTTTTGAATTATTTAGTCACACTTCATTGTCTTTATACTGCTGAAATATTTAGGCTAAAAGTCTGTATTCTTACTGATCTTTTGGAGGAATGACAATCATTTAATTTTTATTATTGCAGTCCTCATTATCACTGTGCAAAAGCTTTATGTGTGATTGCTACAGTGAGCTGCATTATCTTAAAATCAGAGATAAAGTACATGAAAGAGAAAGTGCCATAGAAGCAGAAAGTAAAAATGAGGATAACCGAAGAGATTACTGTGGAAAGAATATAAAAAGCAGGGATAGGAACGTATGCTGGAGGGAAAAGTTGCCACTTGGAAAGACTAATTGGTTTTTAGCAAGACTCCTTCCTGCAGTTTTCCCTCAGCTCTTACGTAACATATTAGGGTAGTTTTCCAGGCCTCTGTTCCTGCTTTTTCCAGTTTCCTCTCTACTTCCTTCCAGTCCTACTCCTTGCCGTCATAGTGACCGTACTGAAATGCAGTCAAGAAAGATATGCTCTTATTTTTTTTTAAAAGATTTTATTTATCTGTTTGAGAGAGAGAGCGCAAGGGGGGAGGACGGGGGAGAAGCAGGCTTCCCGCTGAGCAGGGAACCCCACCTGGGGCTCAATCCCAGGACCCTGAGATCATGACCTGAGCTGAAGGCAGACGCTTAACTGACTGAGCAACCCAGGTGCCAAAGATACGCTCTTAGATTATCAAGGTTTTCCTTACGTCAACCTCAACATATAACTTAAATGTCTATATTTTGCTCCATTTGCACAATGGAAATCTCCTGCAATCTTAAAGCACGAAGCCTGAAAGAAAAGTGTTAATGAAATTTATTCCAGGTTTGACCTACTAACAATGTCAGACAGCTGCTTAAACTCATCCAAAATGTGGTTGTGTATGTGTGTTTTAATTATAGTTTTTAAGAGGTAGGCCTAAAATCAGTAACCCAAAGTGAAAATCAGATGTTCCACACCAAAGAGTAGCCATGCACCTATTTCTCATTATTTTAAGTCAGGAGAATTTATGCATTACACATCAACCCCAATCCTCCCTCCCACCAATTTTCTAAAATATTCTGAAACGCAATAAAAATAATTGCGGTCGTGTTAGGATGTGACGCATCTCCTAGCACTTCACAATCACCAAATAGTACGATTGCTAACACAGTTGCATTGTGTGCAATAACATGGTTTCCGTTCACTCCACCAACATCCAAACTGCACATCCTCCTTGTTACTGAGTCTGGGTTCAAAATGTCACCCTACGATTCTGTACTTGGAATATGCTTGGGACGTTTTTTTTGAAAGTGTTTTACTTTAGGGGGCGCCTGGGTGGCTCAGTCGTTAAGCGTCTGCCTTCAGCCCAGGGCGTGATCCCGGGGTCCCGGGATGGAGCCCCGCATCAGGCTCCCTCTTCCTCTGGGAGCCTGCTTCTCCCTCTCCCGCTCCCCCTGCTTGTGTTCCCTCTCTCGCTAGCTGTGTGTGTGTCTCTCTCTCTGTCAAATAAATAAATAACATCTTTTTTAAAAAAAGTGTTTTACTTTGTATTGGGGATGTAGATACAAGTTTTTCCTATATAAACACGTACTGAAAAATGCTTTATTGAGAGTATACGTAGATCCTATGACATTTGAGGGTTAAAAATCAGAAGGTATCCTATAAGGAAAATCTAACCTAGGAACTATACCCATATGTGGTTTTCCTCCTTTAAAAAAAACAAAACCAACAACTCTTGTTAAGGATATTTTTTGGCATCTATAAAATAAGCTCAATGATGTAATGAAATCCTGTGTAGCCATCACATAGTTCAGCAGTGGCCAACACTCGGTCATTTGTGTGTCACCTACACCTCCAGGTGCCCACCCCTATGCAATTATTCTTTTTGTAGTTGAGGGGGAGGGGCAAAATTTACAAAAAATGAAATGCACAGATCTTCTCTATATAATTTTGACAACTGTATACACCTCAGTAATCGAGACATCTATCATTTCTCTCTCCCCAGAAACTTTTCTCATATACTTTCCCATTGGAACCTCTCCCATCCTGGGAGGCAAATACTGCATTGATTTTTTTTTCCCCCTTTCATGAGTTTTTCCTGTTCTAGAACTTCATATATATGGGATCATATGGTATGTAGTCTTTTGTGTCCAACATCTTTCACTTTGCATGTCTGTGATTCATCTATGCTGTTCCATGTATTAGTAGTTTGTTCCTTTTTGTTGCTGAAAAATATTACATTGTATAACTACCACAGTTGATTTATCGGTTTACCTGTGGATGGACTTTTGGATTTTTTTCACAGTTTTGAATACAGTTGCTAGGAACATTTATGTGGCAGGCCTTTCTGAGGACAAATATTTTCCTTTTTTGGGGTATATATTAATAGTAAATTAGTGGGACACAGGGTAGTTGTGTGTTTGACTTAAAAAGAATCTGCCAGCCCTTTTTCCCCCAAATAGTTGGGCCATTAACCATTCCCACCAGCAGTGTATGAGCATTCTGGTTGTTCCACAACCTTAGCTGCTCTGGTGGGTTTGTAATAGTTCCTCATTGTGGCTTTAATTTTACATTTTCTTGATGACTGATGAAGTTGAGCATTTTTCTTCTTTAGCAGCCATTCAGGTCGATTCTTTTATAAAAAAGTGTCTAAGTCTTTTCCCCATTTTTAATCAGGTTGTTTGTCTTTTTATAGAAGTTCTTAGTTTTGATGAGATCATTATTTATTCATGTTCTCTTTTATAGTTACTGTCCTAAGAATCTTTGCTTACCTCCAATAATTACAATAATATTATCCTATATTTTCTCCAAAAAACTTTATAGTTTTAGCTTTTATATTTAGTTCTGTGGTCCATCTTGAATTAATTTTTGTGTGTGCTGTGAGATAAAGGTTAATGGATTTTGTTTCCATATGAGTTCATAGTTGACACAGCACCATTTGTTGAAAGACTTTTTTCCCCTCATTGACTTCCCTTGCACCTTTGTGAAAAATGAAATTACCCTATAACTGTGTGTCTGTTTTTGGACTCTCATTCCTCTTCTATTAATCTGCCTATTGTTGATGCCATTACCATGCTGTCTTGATTACCATATCTTTATAGCAAGTCTTAAATTCAGGAGCACTACATCCTCGTTTTTTTTCTTATTTTTGAAAATTGTCATGGCTATTCTAGGTCCTTTGAGTTTCCATATGAATCTTAGAACCAACTTGTAAATTTCCATTTTTTTTTAAAAAAAGGCTGCTGGGATTTTGATCGAGATTGTATTGAATCTATAGTTTAATTTAAGGAGGCTAGACATCTTGACAATACTGAGTCTTCTAAATTATGAATGCAGTATCTCTCCATGTAATTATTTTTTCTGAAATGTTTCATAACTTGTAGTGTAGAACTTTTCCATTTTCAGTTAAGTGTATTCCTGTGTATTTTATATTCGTTTCATTCTTATTTGTTGCTAGTATATAGAAATACAATTGATTTTCATGTATTTGCATATTGACCTTGTAACCTATAATCATGCTAAACTAACCTACTAGTTCTAGTGGTTTTTTGTTGATTCCTTAGCATTTTCTAGAGGTAATTGATCATTTCATCTGTGTATAGGGAGTTTTATTTCTTCCTTTTCAATGTTTATGACCTTTATCCTCCTTCCTTCCTTCATTTTCCTCTCTCTGTCTCTCTCTCTCTCTCTCTCTCTCTTTTTTTTTTTTGGTCCCCAGTCTCAGAGAGAAGCCATTTGGTGTTGAATGATTAAATAATAAGACCTTAGTATTACGTAGGTTTTTCATACATGCCCTTTATCAAGTCACGGAAATTCCTTTCCATTTCTGATTTGATACAAGGGTTTTCCTTTTAAATCACAATTTGACATTGTATTTTGTCATATGCTTTATCAGCACCTATTTAGGTTATTTATATATGTATATTTTTTTAAGATTTTATTCATTTAGAGCGAGCACTCATTTGCATGCAGGCAAGCAGTGGGGATGGGGAGTGCAGAGGGAGAGAGAGAATCCCGAATCTCTCTGGGCTGAGCGGAGAGCCCAGCACAGGGTTCAGTCTCATGATCCTGAGATCATGACCTGAGCCGAAATCAAGAGTCAGACTCTTAACTGACTGAGCTACCCAGACGCCCCCGTACCTTTTTAAAAAGATATTATTTATTTTGTTTTAAAATGAAATTTAAGTATAGCAAAGAAGGATACTCACTAATGGGATAATCAAAACCCCTTATCATAATATTCAAAGTCCTTCAAAAGATATCTTTGACCTGCCTTTCCAGCTTCTGCGACTGCTTCACCATTATATGATCCAGCTGCATTGAACTACTTAAATAAGTCCTTGATACAGATGTGCATTTCCCTCATTTCATTCTTTTGCCCATGTATTTTATTCAGTGTACTTCCACAGACACTTAAAAAAACCTAGCCCAGCTGTTTTGGCATGAGTTCATGACATTATTTTTGTTATTACCCTAAATAAAAATCCTATTGAGATCACATATCTCTTCTTTGTATAGATTCTTTTTAAATGCTTCATAACTTTAAGTAATTGACCTGAAATTCAAAGGTAAAGATGACGGAATGGAAAAACAAGAATACTAGTTATTATTTGTTAAAAATGTACTGTTTTTTTGTAAGAGAGATAGCTTGTGATACCAGATGCATTTTCAATTAACTATTTTTCTCAGATAAATCCTTTAATTCCTCTTATCTCTTAACTGTAAAATATCTTGAAAAATCTTTCAAACTTAATGTTCTGTGATTCTGGGGTCTAAATTTTGGCTTTCAAACTTCAGCACGTGACTTAGCCTAAGGAATTTCTGATCTCTGTTCTGGGGAACATAAGAACTGTAAACCCTTTCTCAAAAATTTTACTAGACGGATCTCTTCAGCTGTATAAGTTGCTCTCAGCCAAGTCTGTGTGTGAGAATCCTAGGACAGTTTCACCTAAATAACAACACTCCATCCCATCCTACTAGATGAGAGTCTCTGAAGGTGGTGCTCAGGTGTGCTTTAAACTAGTCAGTGTATAACAAATCTTATTAGGAGCCTAGATGTGCATTTTTCCTCCTGTCATAGAAGGACATTGACAAAAGTACCAGGAACTTATTATATAATATATAACTATTTGCTATTCAGTACAGATTACACACCAGTTGCGTGAAATAAAATAGTGTGTTCAGTGATGGAACTAGCAGTTTTGTCAACCAAGTAGCATTGGCTGTGTCCTGGAATCCACAGAAGGCAAAGGAGGAGAGATCCTTACATGGTCCGTAATACTTCCTGCTCTTCAGCTTGAGTTTCTGTCTCCATACTTCTCTTCTACATGCCACATGAATGGGATTGACAGAACGTAGGGGCTGTGACTAGAAAAATTAGGGCAGGAGAATAGGATGATTTCTCAGCTGAAGGCCCAAAATTTTGCACAATATTTAAATATCATAATTTAAAATCATTTTGACTCTGCATTTTCTTGCCCATCCTTACTTATGTTTGTATGATTCAAAAGTATTAGGTTAGGAAATAGATTTTAATTCTAAATGATCCCCTAATATACTGAGTTGTCATAAAGATGTTAATTCTCACTGCTATTTTTCTCTTCTTTAACTCACCGATTACACTTTTTTGCAGGTTTTTAAAATATCAGGTAATCATAAAAGATTCTAATGGTACAGGTAAAAGTAATAATCTTCCCTCTTTTACCTCTGTAATACTATTCCTCTTACAAGTAACCCCTGTCAACTTACCATCTTTCCTATTGGTCTCATGCATTGTCACATTCATTGTGCAAAGGATAGATTTCAAAGTTAATGTACACCAACAGAATCATATTGTATATACCTTTTTTACTGAATGATGTCATTTTTTATATATATTAGTTATATGTCAGTAAGTAAGACTAATACTGGCGCATATGTCTCTGTGCAGTTGTTTGAATATATGGCATAAAAAAATATCAAAATCATCTTTCTTCCATGTTTTACAAACTGTGAGGTGGAAAATTTGGATAAGAGGCTATTTCCCCCCCAAACCTAGCAAACAATGTATGTAATCAGACTGTAGCCAACCTGCCAGATGCAGTGTTTTTAGTTGAAAAAAATTCTTTATATTATACATGTACACATAAGGAAGTGACTGAGAAAGTAGGACTATACTCTGATGAGGCAGTTTTTAAAGTAGCCACTTGGATTTTTATCTGCCTTCACCACTACAGAGTTTAGAATGAGAATTGGGTGCTAGGAGAGAGAGGAAGGTGGTTGGGCTATGGGTGATTTGGATGAGTATTAAGTGAAGTAGCAGGACGCCTGGGTGGCTCAGATGGTTAAGGATCTGCCTTTGGCTCAGGATCCAGCCCTGCGTCAGGCTTCCTGCTCAACAGCGAGTCTGCTTCTCCCTCTTCCTCTGCCTGCTGCTCCCCCTGCTAGTGCTCCCTCTGTCTCTCTCTCTCTCTCTCTCTCTGTCAAATAAATAAATAAAATCTTAAAAAAACAAAACCAAAAATCAAAGTAGCAGGAGTCCCATTCCAGCCCCATACCTGCTAGAAAGAGGCTTTGGAATCAGGAGATGTGAGTTTGGATTCTGGCTGTGCCACTCTCTTCCCTAGAATCCTCATGCAAGTCCCTGAGTGTGAGTCTCAGTGTCCTCGTTAGCAAAGCGCGGGAGCACCCACCTTGCCTACCTGTCATGCAGCACGGCGTGGCAGTGCCTGACTCTGTATGAGATAGACTTTAGAAGTTACCAGATGTGCGTGATCTAACCCTGACTCTATAGGACTGACTCACTGACAAGACTTGTGTCAATTTTTTCATTTTTTTAAGAGAAGCTGAAGTTGGGAGAAGGGGAGTTAGGAACGTCTATCAAGTCCTTGGATGACTGATGGGGTGTGTGGCTGGCTGTGGGCGTGTCAAGGAAGATATTTTGAAGTCAAGAGAGGAAAAAGTCTAGTAACAGCGGGACTTGGAGTAGAGCTCTAATTAGATCATTGTATGAAAGAGGCAAACGTTAAGCTGGGCCTTGCTAGTTTGGGTGAAGTCTTGACTCAGAGCGTGTACCAATGTTCTTGGAAGAAGGAATTCCAGGTCAGTGGTCAGCTGAGTCCTATTCACTTGTGTGACTAACATTACCACTAAGAGAGGTGGGTTGTAATGCCTCAGCCTCCTAGGGCAACTTGATTCCTTTGCGACATTGATGAGCTGTTAAGAGGTAGATTATACTTCTGCCTCCCTTCACTCCCTCCTATGCCCTGCAGGTAATAGGAAATTATCCACAAGCACCTCCTTCACTTTGATCAGGTGAACCAACCTGTAGCAATTGGGGCAACTTCCACAGAAACGCTAACCATCAGAGCAAAACATAAATATATTTCTCTGCTTGCTTCCTTGAAGTCAATATTTTTCAGAATTGTCAAGGTTTAGGATTCAAAAGAACATCCTGTTTTCTGAATATATCAAATTTAGAGAGATGTGAGCTACATATTATTATTACTTTGCCTTTAGAAGGTATTTCAATTTAATTAGATTTGTTTGAGAGAAAATAAATCTCTCACGCTTAAGCCTTTTAAATCAATGTGTTCCTTTGGGAACATTGTACTTCACAAGAAATAGATTACACTGAAGTTGCAGACCTCATTTCAGCACTGCGTCATTAAACTAAGTCCTTAAAACCTGCTCCTTTGCCCAAAGTATTAAATTATTGGAGCTTGATGTGTATTATTTTGTCTTGCTGAGAAAAAGATTAATGTGACAATTTATTCAGAAATATTTTTTCATTAGAATGAAATTGTTTTCATGTGAGTTTCAGTCATCTTCCCTGTTCATCCCCAGCCTTGCTGCCTCTCTCTTCCCTTCCTCTCTCCCACCTGCAAAACCGAAATGGTGGTCTCTTTGAACGGGACCTGGTTACTCCTGTAACACGCCGCCTCCCCTCCCCAAAGCTATACTACACTACCTGTGGTTCCTAGAAAGAGACTTGCAGGTTCCTACCTGTGCATCTTTTCCTAGGCTTTCCCCTGGTCCTGGTGCTCTTCCTGCCACTCACCTCTCTCCCCCTGTGCCTGCTAAGTTTCTGTCTGTGCCTCAAGTCCAATCCACCCATCTCCAGCAAGAGACAACCACTTCTTGCTTTATGCCGACATTCATCCTATGGCAGTGCAATTTTTTGTTTCTAAAACTGTGGTCACTTACTAGAGTATAGGATGCTGGCGTGCAGGAACCGTATCTGACTGAATAAAATAGTTCCTATAAAGTGACTTTCAGAGAATTGGCATCTGGAACATATCTGGTCCTCAATACATGGTAGCTTTGGTAATGATGGTAATGAAAATTCCTGTGTCCTCATCACTTGTACCGTGACTGTTGAATAAATGAGTAGACGGATGGAGATAACATAAGCTCTCATACTTCCATTGACTATTTCTGAGTCTGGGGTTTCTATTTTGTGAGGTCCTGTTAATTGAATTTAAAATTTCACAGGATTAAAAATGAGTTACTTATCTTATGACTTTTTTTTTTTTTTTAACCTCAGATAAATACCTTTAGGAATGTTTCCTGGGGCGCCTGGGTGGCTCAGTTGGTTGACTGTCTGCCTTTGGCACAGGTCATGATCTTGGGGTCCCGGGATTGAGACCCACATTAGGCTTTCTGCTCAGTGGGGAATCTGCTTCTCCCTCTCCCTCTGCCATTCCCCCTTCTCGTGCTCTCTCTCTGTGTCAAATAAATAAATACAATCTTTAAAAAAGGAAAAAAAAAAAGAAATGTTTCCTAACTGCTTAACAGAACAGGCTTTTGGACTCAGATTTGGCTGTAAATACTAGCTATAGACATGTTAATATTGGTTAAATTCCTTAAACTCAGTACACCTCAGTTTCTCCATCTGTATAATCAGGTGATAATGCAATCCTCTGCTGATTTGTGAGACTTAAGTGAAATAATGCATTTCAGATATGTGTATATATGCACGTGCCTTGTGTGTTGTAAGCATTTATTACATGGTGTTATTACAAAGTAGTAATAAAATATCAATAGAGAAGAACAAACTTGAAACCACCTCAGATCTCACCAGATTTGAGATATCATCATTGTTGGTATTTAGTAGATACTCATAGAGCTTTCTTTAGACTCAGAACTTTTACATAAATGAAAATAACATGATCGATAACATGGTATTTTGTCATTTCCTTTTTTCACTCAATAATTTTATCTCTCTGTGGCAGTGGATCTAGGTCTGTGTCATCCTTCACCTTTCAATGCCACAGGTTTCCATTTATCAACATAACGATGGCACATATAATAAACCTTTTGTTGACGAGTGTAGAGTTTTTCCATTTTTCTCTATTATAAGTATATAGCCACGATAGACATTTTGATCCCAGATTTTTAATCTTTTTAGGATAAATTTTTAGCAGTGAAATTGTCAGATTAAAAATTAACCTATAGGGGCGCCTGGGTGGCTCAGTCAGTTAAGTGTCTGACTCTTGATTTTGGCTCAGGGCATGATCTCAGGGTCATGAGCGCTGTGTCAGGGTCTGCGCTCCGTGGGAAGTCTGCTTAAGATTCTCCCTCTCCTTCTGCCCCTCCCCCCACCCATGATCTCAATCCCTCTCTCTCAAATAAAATATTTTTTAAAAATTAGCCTATAAAAAGATTCATCAAGTTGTAAACACTCCTGATTTGTGATTTTTTTTCTGCATGTGTGTTATACTCAATAAAAGAGCTTAATAAAAATGTTAACCTGTAGATTCCAGTGTCATGAAATGTAAAATATGGAATATATCAGAAGCAAAGTAGGGAGAAGAGCTCTCAGATTTCATTATCAGAAGCTCCAGTTACCTGAATCCCATCTCAGTTTTTTAATAATTTCTCAACTGTTCATAATAAATCCTTCTACTTTAATAAAAGTACGGGCAGAGGTGGTGTTGTTGAGTATTGTATTATAACACAATATTCAAACCTCAGGCAAATCTGTTGCTCGAACTAAATTTTAGTTTTTGTATAATTAATATCTCTAATCCCAGCTTAAGTTAATTATCTTTGACTTCCAATTTGGTAAGTTTTTTGAATAGATTTAATTGAGTTGCTCTCCAGTATAAATTTATATTCATGTTCAGTTGAACTATGGAAAATTGAGTGATATTTTTGAATAATTAATTTTATTGAAACAAATCTCATTAAAGCCCTCTTAAGTGAAAGTTTATGTAATATAACAAAAGGATTTACATCCATTTACTTTTGCTGAATCTTGCTGTATTAACCCTAATTCTACAAACTATAAAATAATGCAAGTAAGTATCCTGTCTTTGGTACCTAAATATAGAGGGTTTACCTCAAAATAGTGTTTTCTGGATCCCCTCCCCCCACAGTAGCAGAAACCAGCCCACGAAGGGAAATACGAATCACATAGAAAACCCATTATAATATGATTTCTGAGTTTTATAGAAACAAAGGTTTCTCATTTGAAGCTATTGTCTTCAGTTTCTAGACCTGCTATTATTTGTCCCTGAGTGATACCTCTTTGAACTGGAAATTCAGAATTTAAAAAAAGATGAGCTAATTTACCCATGATAAAATATTAGTGTCTTTCTGGGACCAGGAATCACTGAGCTGAGATCAAAGTTATTGACCATGTGGAGGATCTCAGAAAGCCCTTTCTGTCAGTATTCAGGAGAGGAAGCCAAGCACAGAAAAGAAAACCAGAATTGTAGCCCAAGAGCATAGAATGCTCCTTTGGACAGAAGGCCTTTTTTCTTTGTCTTTTTCTCCTTTCTTTTCGTTCTGAATGCCAAGATAAATGTCTGAAAGAACATAAGATTTAGGAGCTAGAGGATGTCACTTGAATATATAAGTTAATATTTAAAAATACAGGCGGTGATACTGTATGGGTGGAGACTTTTTGCTGGCAAAGAACAGAAATTAGTTAAAGGTAATTTAACCAAAAAAGAGAATTTATTGTAGTAGTATGGGTATCCTTCCTGGAGCTCAGAGAATAGGTTGCCTGGGGGCCTCAGGAAATGATGGCTTTTCCTGCTCCTTCATCCACATGGCAGAATATGGCCACCTCAGAGAAGCTCAGAGAAGATGTAGAGAATCATTATAAGTCTCTCAACATGCATACACTGGACTGTCCCAGAAAGAAGTAGGGCTATATGGTTATCCTCGAATAGAAGAGTTGTAGATCTCAGATTTTAAGATAACATAATTTAGGTGTAATGGGAACACAAAATCAGAACTAAGGGTAGTTCTTCCCACCAATAAGAATACTATAAAAAAGTAAGTACATATCTAAGTAATTTATTACTCTTTTTATATATTATTGAGTCACCTTTGAAAGGAGAAACTTTGGGAAAGCCACTTCTCTGCTTCTCAGTTTACTGAAAGTAAATAGAAAATGATAATGTTTTCTATTTTCTAGATAGTCTGAATGATCACTCATTCTGTAAGAATGGGAGCAATATTTGCCCCAAAATGAAATGCTATCTTCCTTTGGCATGAGTCAGAAAAAATAAAAATGGTGATCAGTCTATACAGTCTATATATCTGTACAATGAAAAAAAAAGTGTAATAAGTGTCTGTTATTATTCAGGTTGTAGTTTGTTTGCACAAAGAGAAAAGTACAGTCTTAAGGGATTCCACATTGCATTTAGGACTTGAAAAGCCTAGCAGTCAACTATGGGGCATTTCCTCTTTGCATTGTGGTGAAATTATCTCAGAGTTCTAGGACCTAAGGTGGTAGGTCACCAGCGTCCTCCTGTTCCCATTCAGAGTTTATTTAACAGGCATCTTTATAAAGATGACTTTCAAAATCATCTGATTTTTATGTGCACCATACAGATGGGACCTCTAGGTGTGCCTTAGGATTATGGGCTTTTAAAGGAAAGCTAAATCACCAAAGGCAAATTGCTTCAACTCTTGGAATTCCATAATACCCCAGTTGCTCTTGAGATTTAAATGAGATACTGTACCTAAAGAGCTTAGCATAATGTTTGGCACAGAGTAAGCACTGGATAAATGGCAGTTGTTATTAATTAGAATTAACCTGAAAGGCTTGCAGGAGGTGTAGAGTGCTTTCTTTTTTACCTATGCTCTACTCAGAGGATGTCCTACATCTGGTGTTTAAAGAATAGTGCCCTCAGAGAACAGCAGCTTTTCAGAAATAGAAAAAGTGACAGTCTAAAGTTAATTGTGCATAAAATGCATCATATTCTTTCTAATTACTTAACTGAATTTTCTCTGGAGTGTGTTTCCTTTAGTGATGAAGAAATAGAAAAACTGCTTATGCAGTTGGAAGCTATATGTGCCTCTCATTTAAATGGTGAAATTATTTTATATTAAGTAAGATCTATGAAAACACAAAGAGATCTTACTGTCTTGGAACTCAGAGGCTGCGAATGTGTTCTTTCCGAGGTCAGAAGAGAGGCTTTGTGTTAGATTTTTTTAATCCTAAAATCTGCATTTTCCTTTCTGATGTACACCAGTTACATCAGGTTTCCCTCCGTCTTGAGTTTCTTGCTCTGTTCCCAGTCTTGCACTGCATAGCAGCGTTCCTCCAGAGGCCTCCAGACGCTGGCGGGAGCAGCTGCCATCATCATAAACCGCACAGTTGTTGGCACTGGAAAAAACATCCGCAGCAAGCAAGCTGTCCTACCTTTCTATAGCCAGAGCGCCTGAATATTCACAAACAGCACCAGGAAGGCATCACTGGAGATTTACTCTTAGATAAATTAAAATTAATGACCTGTTTTCTTCATTCAGGCTGTAATTTTTCCTCTTAGAATAAGAGGACCATACATTTTACGTTTTATTCTATCCAAATGGAAGATCACAGCTAACAAGCCGGCCTATCCATAAACATGAAACAGCTTAATTTTCTGTATGTTCAAGCTTTTGCTAATAAAAAAGACCTTAAAAAGGAAAAACCTCAAACTCTTTGAAGGCTGGAGCCCACCTCAGAGAAAGCCGACTAGCAGTTGGCTAATGGAAGCACCACTTCCGTTCGGGGCTCTGCCACCCAGTACATCCTCGCCGAGCGCCGCTGTGCGTGGGCTGCGCAGGACAGGCTGGAAGCACCACTTCCGTTCGGGGCTCTGCCACCCAGTACATCCTCGCCGAGCGCCGCTGTGCGTGGGCTGCGCAGGACAGGCTGGAAGCACCACTTCCGTTCGGGGCTCTGCCACCCAGTACATCCTCGCCGAGCGCCGCTGTGCGTGGGCTGCGCAGGACGGGCTGGAAGCACCACTTCCGTTCGGGGCTCTGCCACCCAGTACATCCTCGCCGAGCGCTTCCGTGCGCCGGCTGCGCAGGACAGGCTGGCGGGTACCTGGTGGGGGACAGAGTTCCTGCCCTTAAGAAGTTGAGCTCAGTTCAGTGCGTGCCCTGTGCCTGCGCTGATGCTCACCACCTAACAGGGATTGACTGTACCACGTAAGGTGAGCTCTAAGTGCGATAGGAGAACATTTTTAAATGCAGTGCCAGGGAATTCAAAGGCAGGAAGATTTGATGGCTCTGCTTTCTGAAAGCACCGGTCAGATACAGTGGGGAAGACATTCACAAATAATTACCTGAGTACCAGACACTGAATCAGGCATATTTCACATGTCCTCTCATTTTAAAATTGTGATTTAAATTTCTTTATTCATGGGGCGCCTGGGTGGCTCATTCAGTTAAGCGTCTGTCTTCGGCTCAGGTCATGATCGAGGGGTCCTGGGATGGAGCCTGTGTTGGGCTCCCCACTCAGTGGGGAAGTCTGCTTCTCCCTCTCCCTCTGCCCTTCCCCGCTGCTCATGTGCTCGCTCGTGCTCTCCCTCTCTCTCAAATAAATGAAAATAAAATCATTAAGTTCCTCATTTATTGTTCATTGTGAATGAAAGAGATTGAGAAATATGGTTTGCAAAAAAGTGATCATGGCAGACATACTATTTGGTAACTAGGTTTTGCTGCTTAGTACATTTGGACATTTTCTATGTCATTAAGAATTCTTTTTCACACTGATATTAATAATTACATGACTTATTTAACCATTTTTTTGTCTTATAGCTAAGTTAGGTAAGAAGATGTAAATATGAGACTAATAAAACCATGAAAATACTAGGAAAAAACATAATTTAAAGGGTGGGCACTTTATATATATTATTTAATTTTTTTTTTTTTTTTAGAGCAGTGAAGTTAAGAGGAAGGTACAGAGATTTCCCATATGTCCCTTTTAGATTACCAGCATCCCCCTCCAGAGTGGTACGATTGTTACAGTGGTGAACCTGCACTGACACATCATCATCGCCCAAGTCCATACGGGCTTCACTCTTGGTGGCGTACATTCTGTGGTATCAGACAGATGTATAATGGCACGTGTCCATCATTGTAGTATCATCCAGAGGGCGGGCATGTCTTTAAATACATGATATGAAAAAGGCACAAACCTCAACAGAAAAGAGTAATTTTGAACACCCCCAAGTTAAAAATTCTTTGTGTATTAAAATACTATAAATAAAATTTAAAGGCCCTATCATGTAATTCTCACAACAGTTTTGGGAAGTAGGTGCCCAGATTCCTTTTCAAGAAGAAAAAACTGAGGGGCCCCTTGGTGATGCAGTCAGTTGGTAGGCGACTCTTGGTTTCAGCTCAGGTCATGATCTTAGGGTCCTGGGATGGAGTCCTGTGTGAGGCTCCGTGCCCAGAGTGGAGTCGGCTTGAGGGAGTCTCTCCCTCCCTCCTTCTGTTCCTGGCCATCGTACTCATGTGCACATGCGCACTTTCAGGCACAGAAAAATAGTGTGGAGATCACTGGGTTTCTGGGAGGTTGATCATCTTGGTGAATACGAGAGCGGGTAGAATGAGCGGCATGTGAGGACATGGTTCTTCTGCAGCAGGCTTTGATGTGCATACACGCTTTACCCCTGCAAGATGGTGGAGGAGCTTCATTTCAGACAACTGCATCCTTTGAAGTGTTCGTTTCCATACACTTTTTCATTATAAAGGCTATGACAAAAATCTTTTCCAAGTGTGTCTTCAAACAACATTTCAGAGACGTCAAGGATGGACAAATGCAAATTACAAAAAGTGGAAATCCCTTTTTATTATTCCTTATATGGTGTACTCTACTATCCCTTAAATAGTAGAAAATTCCAAGGCCTCAGTTACATTGGGACAGTATAGATCATTAACTACTTATTAAAGAGACAGGAGAAGAAAAGCCAAACTGTGAGCTATTACCATTTGGATGAAATAAAAGATTGATTATGGCCATCATCATAGTTTATCAGTGGAAAAATCTGGAGTAAAAAAAATTTAGAATGTAAGTGTTTTTAGATCATATTTAGGTGAATTCAGTCAAGTTAAAAATCCCACCATGTCTTGGATAAGAGCAGATGGCTCATTGATTGTGTATAAGTAAAATGTTTCTATGCAGTTGATCTAAAATTTGATTTAAAATGGGGATATAGTATTTACCACCTCTGTAGTAACAAAATTTATGCTATGTAATAACCTTGACACATTTACAGAATCATGTTTAATGGGCCCTCCAGAACTCTGGTGAATAAAGCTTGGTCTGTTTTCTACATCTCTTAGAAATCTGGAAAAGCTGTAAAAAATATATCTTTCATAAAGTTTTTGCATTTAGGTCAACTACTGTTCTCTTGAAGTTTAACAAAAGAGTCAAGGACTATATATACTTTATTAACTGTATTCAAAACTGAATTTAAGAGATGTTAATAGCTGTTTAGAATTAGTATTTGAATCCATACTACAAAGACTAATAAGATTTTTAGATTATAGAGTCCTACATGGACCCACTTAAGAATGAGTGGACTTCATTTTTTAATTCCAAGTATATACACATCTATTTGTATGAATTAACAAATAAATACATCTGTATTTTTATACAAAGTATACATATTGCATTTTTACAAGTGCATTTATTTTTTCCCAAATAGATAAACAATCAGATCTTGTATGGAAGAAGTCACCAAAATGCATCTGCCATTATTAAGACCGCCCCATCAAAGGTCAAGCTGGTTTTCATCAGGTAAGATAGAAATACATCCAGTTTTCTAAAATCTAAGATCTCTTCTGAAGATGTTATTATTTTGTAAGACTATCTTATCTTTGGTTTGTCTAACAAAATCACCGTATCCTAAAAATATTTTCCTTTTTAAACTGTCACTTTAAGGAAAGTATAGATTGTATTCAATTTTTTAAATTTCTTCCCTTCCTGGAGCTGATCGGCCCCTCAGTAGAACCTTCTAGCTTCCCTTCTTCCTGTCACCATCATGTGGCATATCTGCTGACTCATTAATGTCTTCATCGAGGAAGAGGCAGGAAAACAGAACCCAGAAACATTTTAGGCGCTCCACAGAGTGCTGGTGAGAAATCCAGAAGGAGCAGATGTGCGCTTTGCTGTCTAGAGTCCCGTGGTATATTTGGGGTTCCACATTTTCCCTTACCCTACCTGCTACCTGACTGCATCTTTTTGTCAGTCAGAATTGGGAATTCTCACTGGTGATAGCTGTTGTTGCCTTGTCAAGAATGGAATTTGATTTCTTTTATTGAACTAAAGTGACTGATGAATCTGGGTTATCACTGAGTGATATAACTAACCCTGTACATTAACTTTCGCTCTGTTTCTTTTCCTTCTGAGTCTCAGGTATCAGCTGTAAAATGAGAATAATAAAGCACCCACCGCCTTCATTGTGATATGTCAAAAATTTGAAATGTTGAACACACTCTCTCACATAGACTAAGGGCTGAAAGAGCGTTGGCTGGTATTTGGTGACAGTGAGGATCATTCTTCTTCTTCCTACTGTTACTGGTTACCTGTCCGTGAGACCTGTCCATTTGCGGAGACCCTGAATCCCAGGGGTTTTATTCCTGGATATGGGCACTAATGTAGGTGATTGACCTATCCTTTCCCATGCCATCACTTCAGCTTACAGGGTGTTGTTGCTGCTTTGCTCCTAAAGAAATCCTGCATTAGTAACCTCTTCTCCCGCTGTGGCACTTCCTGGATTTCCAGGGTTTTACCCTTGTTTCCAAAGGGAGAATCCTTTCTCCTTCTCCTCTTTTGATGTTAAAACAACCTCCTCTGGCTCACTCACTTTGAAGTCCTCTGTTAGGCTCCAGTCTCCTTTTTGGGTTTCTCTGCCCTTCCTGTCACCAGAAGTTACAAAATTAGAGTTAGATGCTGAAAACATGAACAGACTTGAGGAGAGGTCAGCCGCTCAGAGCCATGAACGTGTCCATCGACAAGAATGCACGCCGGCATGAACACTTCGCAGAGAGTCACATGAGGGTTCGTGAGCAGGCACCCACAGCACTCGCCAGTGTCTGTGCTTCATGCTCAGCACGTGGGGGAACTGCTGCAGGTGCTGCCCTCGACGTTGCTGTCACCTCTTCACCCGTATGGGGTCATCCCATTTTAAAGAACAAAAAGAAAATTGAATGGGATCCAAAGGAAACCATCAATACAGTTAAGTAGTTGGGAAGTAGAACCTTCCTCTTTCAAGAAAGAAAGGTTACATGATTTGAAATTGTTTAGAATACAGAAGAGAAAGCTGAGGAGAATTTTAATAATAGTAGTGAAACCCCATTAATTTAGTGTCTGATGATTTCCATTTTGATCAGAGGAGATCAGAATCGAGGAAATAATTTGTTCAGTAAACTAATAGTGTAAGCATGATTGAGGATGCCACAGAATACTTATTTACTGGAAGGGATTTTAAGCAATTTAGAAGTACCAATGTACATTCAAAATGTGTGATCTAATTATGAACCTTTTTTATATGGTCATTAAATTGTAGTGCCTAAGCACATAGGCGGCATTCAGAAAGCTTTATTGAATAAATTTCCTTTCAGCTCCTTCTAAGCAATTCCAGATTATTCTCCAAAGGCAACAATCATAGTAAGTTATTTTGTGGACTTAAAGGCACATAGAAAAAAAGATACATATAGATAAAAATAATTCATTATTTTACAAAATTTATCATACTTAAGTCCCTCTCCACAGTACTTTCCCAAATAGTCTAAGTTGGGAAAAGTTTCTCTATCTTACTTTGTAGACAGAAAAAAAGATGTAGGTGTGATTTTGAATAGACTATTTTCGCCCACTCTGAGACTGTGTAAAGGAAAACGAGTTTAAATTGAATCAAGACAGATGTATGCCCTGCTAACAACGTTTTGTTTGATTCAGTAGATATGTATCTGGTAATTTGTGTGCCAACATTTTATTAATTAATGCTTCAGTTTCCATAAGGGAAGGAACTGTTCATCTGACTGAGAGCCTGAGAGCTCTTACCTAAGTGACAAATTCTTTTCTGAAGCAAGCCTGAACTCTCAGGCTTAGTGATTAAAAGAGGAAACCCTAGATTCACCCTACGTCATGAAACCCAGCTCTAGAATACCCCCAGTATGTGAGCTTGTGCAGTTTCTTGACCTGCAGTATGCGGATTATATAGCCGGCTCAGGGCGCCGGGGTGGCTCTGTCAGTGAAGCGGCCAACTCTTGATTTCAGCTCAACTCATGATCTCAGGGTCCTGGGATCAATCCACATGTCAGGTTCTGAGCTCATCGGGGCTGAGTTTCATTCTTGGTCTAGTTTCATTCTTCTGCATGTGGCTCTCCAGGTTTCCCAGCACCATTTATTAAAGAGACTGTCTTTTTTCCATTGGATATTCTTTCCTGCTTTGTCAAAGATTCGTTGACCATAGAGTTAAGGGTCCATTTCTGGAGTCTCTGTCCTGTTCCATTGATCTATGTGTCTGTTTTTGTGGCAATACCACACTATCGTGATGACTACAGCTTTGTAACATAGCTTGAAGTCAGGCATTGTGATGCCTAGCCAGTATGATCGAACAGTACATTAAAAGGATTATTTACCACAGGAAAAAAAAAATCTTCTGCGTAAGGATTCGCTTGCCCTCTCCCTCTGCCCCTCTCACTGCTCACGTGCTCACTCTCTTTCTCTCAAATAAATAAATCTTTTTTTTTAAAGTCAAGTGTTTAAATGTATATATGGCTATCTCATAGATTGTCTAATGTCTTAATATGTATAAATTGCCTGGTGATGTGGGCTCAGCAATGTTTGCTGCTATGGTGATGAAGGTGATGGTGGTGGCAGAAAAAGGGAGGTAGAGAGAGAAGGAGGTAAAAGAAGTTAGGGAGAAGGAAAGAGGAGGAAAAAGATGAACCACTCCTTCGTATTTCTTTTGTCTCATTCCAGAATCTTGAATATTTTTTTAAGTGAAGCACATTCACAGTTTAAGAATTTTAATTAACATTATAGTGATTAAACACTGGAAGAGATAGAGCACTGGCTATTATATATAAGTGATGAATCCCTGAATTCTCCTTCTGAAATCAATATTGCACTATATGTTAACTAACTAGAATTTAAATAAAAATTTTTAAAATCACTAGAAGAGATAGCTACAGATATTATATAAAACCCTTTCTAATAATGTTAGAATAAGAGACCTGGACATAACCTGACTAAAACATCTCTCTTAGTTCTGTGTCTGCAACTGCTTCTCCCCCTCTCCTCCTCCTCCTTTTTTTTTTTTTTTTTTTTTTTTTTTTAACCAGCATGGGGCTTGAACTCATGGCCCCGAGAGCCCAAGAGTTGCAGGCTCCACCAACCGAGCCAGACAGGCACCCCTCCTCCTCCTCCTTTTAAATGATGACCTGATATTCTAATAAGGAGTAGAAAACCGGTTAATGAAAGAATGTATAAAGAGAAATCTAATTAACATGAATGAATCCCCATGCCAGTAAAATATATATTATAATAGATTTTACTGAGATGAGTAGTATCAAATAGTGTTGGAATTTAAAACACTTGAGGAAATCAAAGAAAGAAAATATTTTATGCTCTTCCACTGTGTACATCACCAGTGGGGATATAATGGTAGATTGGTGACTTATTTATGTGTGGTAACCTGTACGTTTTAGGTGCTGTCCAACACACAGCTCTCCTTCAGGCTGATTATCTAGTTCCCACTCCTTTAGATACACCTCTCCCTATAGGTTACCTCTTTCAGACTATCGGTAGGAAAACCCTAGTTGTGCCTACTTTGGAACCAAATCCTAAAGCAGTTAAATATTGGTTTGCTATCAAGTTTCAGGAAGTTAACACTTAAATCATCTCAGCACAGCAGGTGCAATTACACTTTTAATGTTAAACACTGGTGTTTAGAAATTGTATTTCTTTATAGTTAGTGCTTCTGTTTGCTTATACTTCCTTCCTTAGTTGAAATTATTGATTCTCTGTGCATTTCTATAATAGAGAAATTTTTGGCCTCTATCCCTCGGCAGCTCTTTTCCAAATTTATTGACAATTGAGATAAAAATGGGAACTGGCCACAGATTTGGAGTATGATTAGCAGTAATCACAGAAAGCTGTTAAAATGTGCTGCAGACAACATTTTAATTAACAGGGGCATTTAGTCTATAGTGATGTACATTTGTGTGATCACGTCCTTGTCATATTCTTTTAACACTTGTATTTATTCATATACTAATTGATCTGTAATTCACAAGAAGTCCGTGAGTCATTAGTGAAAATTAGCAAGTTGCTGCTATGTATACATGACTTACATAATCACTTTTTCCTCCCCCTTTTGTCCCCACATTAGATTTTGGACAATCCGGTAATCACATACTTTTGTCTATTGTACATATGGACTTTGGTAATCTAAATTATTCTATGGTGGATAATCCAGATGTATTTTACAATCTTGAGTTCTTACTATGTAGCACACGTTCAATTCTGTGGATTTTCCTACTCGACATTATCCCCTCTACGCAAGCGCTACAATTTTAAGTACAGGAGGAGAGCTATATTAATACAAGAAAGAATGAATTGCTGTATTTGGCAGTGCAGGGATCCAAGGAGATTAATGATCTTGCCTGCAGCTCTTGTCATACCTTCCCCCACTATCGAAAATTAAATGTCATGTATAACAACTCACTCTCCATTACTTAATTACATGTGGAAAATGTGTACTGTATAAAAACTCCTGGGGCTAGAGGAGGCCAAGTGAAACTGAACCCCATGGAAAAATTTAGTGCTGGCTGTCAAGCCCTACTGAGTCAAAGTGGACTCACCGTGGGAGCCACCATACGGTATTGATTGAACATATGTCTTGTTTTGTAATTAAAAATATAGTGTGGCCTGTTATCCTCTGGCCATATCCCTAAAAGATGATATTGACTTGAAATTAATGTGAATGTCAGAGTCATCTGTGGGAGAAGTCCATCCGAGGAAGCAAACTGAATGCCTGTTTTTAAAATCCTGATTGTGCTCTCAATTCTTTTATATCTAAATAAGAGGGAGAAAAGATGGTGAGAATAAGCGTGAGTTTTACTTCCATAAAGAACTATTCATGCATTTATTCAACAAGTATTTGCTGAGTGCCTACTTGTGCTGGGGCTGTGGAGTCAGTGATACAAAGAACACAAGCTCCACCTTGGAAGGAGGAGGCAGAGAGTAAGCATCTGGTACCTCATCCGGGCATAAAGGTGCTATGCTACTTCAAGTACATATAGGAGACACAATTAACCTAATCTTCGGAGCCTTCGGGACGGTGTTACAGAGAAAGATGCTGGAGCTCAGGCCTGAAGGGTAAGTAAACAAAGTTGTAGTATGTACAGAAACCCAAAAGTTTCTGGAATTGGGTAAAATACCCAATTATCTGAACATTTACTTCTAGGGGAAAAGGAGTCCTTCTTTAGGAAAGTGTCATTGGATGAGTACAGCTGTCTACATCGGCCACTTTGAAATCTATGAGGAAGCATCCTCCTGACTCTCGTGGACCATTAAAGAAATTTAAGTACACAATAAAATACCATCCATGGGATACCTGACATGTTTTGAGGAAGAGGCCTGTCCATTAGCATTGAGTTCTTACTGGGAATTGCAGGAAAAAGAAAGTTAGAGATGCTCTTCAACTTCAGGGCTCTTCTGTTTTCTCCTTTTAGTTGGAGCACGTGATAGACCCACAGGAGTCTCTCAAGTGCTCTGAAATGCTGATTCTTGCTTAATTTATTCAGTGCTTGTGTCCTGTATTCTCCATATTAAAGAGTAACTTTATTAATCTTATATTTGTAAATAGAATTTATAAGCCTTGTAGTTCAAAGACAAGGTGGAATTGGAGTATTTTGATTTTTTTGTCAAGACATCGGAATTTATCCAAATAAGAAGAATTGTTCCCTTTGATCTACTGTGGTCACCTGGGGAAGCTGTACATTTAATCCACTTATCATTCCATTGGGTCATACATTTGTGGAATCATCTTGAAAGCCTATGCTATATTCTTTTGAATAGCCACAGAAAGCTTAGTTTTCCCTTTTCTGAGGGTCGTTGTAGCTAGTCAATCTGAAGTGACTCCAGATTTTGCAGGATCATTCATGAATCTGGTGCATTCAGTGTATTAGGTAAAGTGTTGCTACCAAACTTTCTTGCATGACTTGTAAAATATCTTTGAAAATCATTTTTATTTCATGGACAGAATTGGTAATTTTCTCTTTGCCCCGCCCCCCCCCTGCCTTCCTTAACATGGTATCAGCTTGAGGGAATAAAGACTATATTTGTTTGATTCCTTTTAACACTCAGAAACACCTAATTGTGTCTGGTTACAGAGAGGAAATGGGCAGTTTTCTCTTTTCTTCATTTTTGTTTTTTTGTTTTGTTTGCTGGTTAGTATTTATACTCCTATCCTCATAGAATGTCTGTTTCCTTAAGTAGGCCTTCTTACACACGCACGTGCGCGCGCACACACGCACACACAGTGTATGTACTGTGGTGGAACAGGAAAGGCGGTCCATCGAGACGCCTCTCTCCCTCTGCGGAAGCTGGAAGAGACATGTATTTCCCTGCTGAGATGTGGCTAGGGGTTGCATGTGACCTAAACTTGGGCAATATGATACTTAGCTTAGAATAGGAAGCAAGTAATATGAGTGATTTTATATGAATGGTGTTTATTCATGAAACCACAGGGCCTTACTGGGAGGTTCCTACTATGACATCATTCTGTTTTCCTGCTTCCTTGTCCTCTGGAGGTCTCCTAGTTTCTTTATGTTCCAAGTCCAATCATCGAGCCTGCCTGTGTTTTGTGAGATCTCAGTATCCCTTTAATAATTTCCCTTTTGCTTTAGTTGGTCTAAATTCATTTCTCTTGCTTGCTGCCAGAGAATCCTAATGAATAGTAAGGGTGATAAAAGTGAGCTATCTGAACAAATCATGAGCAACCAGGGTAAGATATTTGGTTCCTTCTGCACATTTTCTTGTCACCTGTAGGCTTTTAGCCTTGATTCTGAAAAGTTTTTCTCCTTCAGACTTCTTTAGCAAAGCACAAGACCCCTGAGCAAGTCTCTACTGAGGATCTCCAGTGTGACACATTTCCATTGCCAGACCATTTACTGGCTCTTGAAATGAGATTGCCATGATTATCTCAGAGGAATCAGGATTTATCCTGGATTTATACCTAGGGTGGGGGAAAGTCACCTTTCCCCAGAACGGGGCCTTATGGTGAGGGCTGGATATCTGAACATTAGGCCTTTGCCAGCCAGGATAAGGGGAGGGTGGCTGAGGGTATCTACTACATTATCTTTCAGAAAGAACTTCTGTGAGAAAATTATTAGGCTAAGTCATCCCGTCTATCTAGTCCTGTGATCCCCACATGAACCCTTCCGCCCACCCGCACTGCCAAATATTTTATGAGCCACTTTTTTCTCTGCACACTGGCAATAATTATTTAGAACTTGCCTGGGGCCGCCTTTGTGAAATGTGAGTTACTCCCAACAGCCCTCATTAGTGATTGGCATTGTTTGGAATGCCAAGTAAATAAAGTTCATAATTCAATCATTGGTCATTTGTTTCAGATTCAGCATATTGCTGGTTTGGTGGTTTCATTCAATTGGAAATTGAAAACTATTCAGTCTGTTCATAGAGCTAGAGATGTCTCCTGGAACCTTTTCAGAAAGTAGTTTTGCTCCCACTTAAATATAATGATGTGCTTTATATGTGATTTCTGGTTCATTTATATCAAGCTTCCCGACCAAATGTTAATTCAGTGTCGTGTCCCAATTAACACAACAAATGTAGACTTTATTTTTTTCTATCCTCGAGTGTCTTACATCACTATATTTAGTGCAGTCAGAAAATAGTATGTAGGCCTGTTTAGCTGTGTTCATGTGTTCCTCATTTATTCATCGTGTGTGTGCGTGTGTGTGTGTGTGAGAGTTCAAACAATGTGCTAGGCACTAGATTGTAGTTGTAACCAGTGTGTGTGTGTGTGTGTGTGTGTGTGTGTGAGAGTTCAAACAATGTGCTAGGCACTAGATTGTAGTTGTAACCAGTGTGCGTGTGTGTGTGTGTGTGAGAGTTCAAACAATGTGCTAGGCACTAGATTGTAGTTGTAACCAGTGTGTGTGCGTGTGTGTGTGTGAGAGTTCAAACAATGTGCTAGGCACTAGATTGTAGTTGTAACCAGTGTGCGTGTGTGTGTGTGTGAGAGTTCAAACAATGTGCTGGGCGCTAGATTGTAGTTGTAACCATTTTAGAACAGGTTTCAAAACAAGGTGAAGTCTATCTACTCAGCTATCCAGGCTGAATTCAGGGACATAACTTCTGTTTTTGACATAGTGCTGTTTTGTTGGCATAAAGTCAGATCCTCTGGGTTTACCGAAAGTGAATTTCCAAGTGGCAGGACCACAACAATCCAGAAGACAAAAATGATATTTAAGTGATAGTCTAAGTATTTCAAATATATTCTCATCACACTTGCACTTTCTCTTTGGTCTCACGTAATTTTAAAATTGTGAAATCTGTGTAACATGAACTCTCCCGTCTTAACCAGTTTTAAGTGTGTGCTTCAGTGACGTTACGTATGTTCGTGCTGTTGTACAGCCGCCGCCCCGTCCATCTCCAGATGGGTAAAAATCTGTACCTGGTTGAAAATAACAGTAATAACTCCCCGTTCTTCCCCCCGCACCCCCAGCCCCTGGCAACTATCATTCTGCTTTCTGTGCTTGTATTTAACTATACTGGGTACCTCATGAAAGTGGAATTATACAGCACTTGTCCTTTTGCTACTGGCTCGTTTCACTTGCCGTAATATTTTCAAGGTTCATGCATGTTGTAGCATGTCAGAATTTCCCTCCTTTTCAATGCTGAAAAATAGTCCATTGTTGGTATATACTTGTATTTATCCATTCACCTGTCAGGGGACACTTGGGCGGCTTCGGCCTTTTGATTATTGTGAATAGTGCTACTATGAACGTGAGAGTACAAATGACTTCAAGACTCTACTCTTGTTTCTTTTGGATATATACCTAGAAGTAGAATTGCTAAGTCATATAGTAATTCTATCTTTAATTTTCTGAGGAGCCTTCATACTATTTTCCATAGCATCCATACCATATGACATCCTACCAGCAGTGGACAAGGGTTCCAATTTCTTCACAGCCTCACCAACACTTGTTATTTTCAGGTTTTTTGGTAGTAGCCATCGTGTTGGGTGTGAGGTGGTATCTCACTGTGGTTTTGATTTGCATTTCTCTGCTCATTAGCTTTTCATGTGTTTGTTGGCCATGTGTATGTCTTCTCTGGAGAAATTTATTTTCAACTTTTTTGCCTGTTTTTTAATCAGGTTGTTTGTTTTGTTGAGTTATAGGGATTCTCTATATATTCTGGGTATTAAACCCTTATCAGATCTATAATTTGCAAATATTTTCTCTCGTTTCATAGGTTGTCTCTTCACTGTGTTGATTGTGTCCTTTGATGCACTGAAGTTTTTCATTTTGATGTAGTCCAATTTATCTAATTGTTGTTGTTGTTGTTACTTGTGTTTTTGGTTCATATGCAGGATATCATTGCCAAATTCAATGACACAAAGCTTTTCCTCTAAGTTTTCTTCTAAGAGTATTACAGTTTTAGCTCTTATGTTTAGGGCTTTGATCCATTTTGAGTTAATTTTGAATGTGGTATAAGGGAAAGATCCAATTTTATTTTTTGCATATGGTTATCTAGTTTTCCCAGCACCATTTGTTGAAAAGATCAGCTTCCCCCGCCCCCGCCCCCCCACCCACATCCCCACCCTGCCATTGAATGGTTCTGGCATCCTTGTTGAAAATCGTTTGGCCAAATATGTGAGAGTTTATTTCAGGGCTCTGTCTTCTATTTCATTGGTCTGTGTGTCTCTCATTATGCCAGTACTGTTTTCATTGGGTGAGACCTCCAACTTTGTTTTTCTTTTTCAAGATTGTTTTGGCTGTTCAGGGTCCTTTGAGATTCCATATGGATTTTAGATGGAACACACTCACTTTGCAAGATGTAGAAATGCTTCTTTTGGAGAGATCTCTGACTATGATAAATGAAAAGTTAAGGCATTCTACATACACATACATATACCACCCATTATATCAGATTTTCTCTTCTTCATTCATAAATTGTTGTCATGAGTTCATCGTGCTTGCCTGAAGGGTAAGTATGTTCTTATCGTAGCCCACTAATCTTTCTTTTACCATAATTTGTCATGTTCTTGTAGAGGTTATATTGGAGAGAGTATCTCATATTTATCCTAAAGAAGTAGTCAATAGTTGTTGGATAAATGCTTCAAGTAACATGTTAATGAAATCCTAAGAGATTTACAATTTGAATTATGGTTACAACTTTGATGGATGAGCAATAAGTGTAAAGGGTTTTATCAACAAATCCCTGTGTATAACATGTATGTGCTTCCAAGATTGCAGCGAAGTATTCTTGGAAGAATAGAATGAAGTTACTGAGAAAAGCTATGTAAGTAGTTTAGAAATGCAGAGGAGGGAGAGATTACTGTTGGAGAAGCGAGCACAGCAAAAGCTAGTTAATGATACCTGGGTAGATTTACATAGGAAAGAATTGAGTCCAAACTGCATGAACAAATTTAATTCAAGCATTTATGAAGTACCTTCTGTATGTCAGTTGCTAATAAGACCATAGAGTTAAATAAGAAGTTCTTTAAGAACTTCTAAGACATACAAATAAATAATTATACATCAAGCAAAATAAGCACCTATAGGGGGAACTCTGTGATATTGAGTTATTCAGATTGCATGTTCAGGCTTGTTGAAACAGAGTGTTTTTCATAATTGAAAAAGGAGTGATTTGGATTTTTTGAGACAGCAGAACAAGGAAACCAGTAAGGTTACTCTTGCCATAGTACAGACAAGGTGAAAAGTCCATGAATTAGGATGGGGGCCATGGGCCTAGAAGAAAAGAGAAGAAAGAATGAAGTCTAGAATGAAACCATCAGACTTAGTGATTTCTTTGGATATAAGGGTCAATGGGTGAATGAATTAATGGTAACTGAGCACTCTTAGGCCCTGGAAATTTAAGCATGTGAGACTGAACATCATGAAACCATAAAACAGTAAATGTTAACAACTGTTGTGCTTTGGTGCTTTGACATTGGCCTTATCTTACAACAATTCTGTTAGAAGATACTATCCCAATTTTAAAGATTTTATTTATTTGTTAGAGAGAGAGAGAGAGCCTACAAGCAGGGGGAGTGGCAGGCAGAGGGAGAAGCAGGCTCCCGCTGAGCAAGGAACCTGATATGGAACTCGATCCCAGGACCGTGGGATCATGATCTTAGACAAAGTCAGGTGCTTAACCGACTGAGCCATCCAGGCATCCCACCATCCCAATTTTATAGATTAAGAAACCAAGATTTTTAAAAAGTTGTTTAGAATCTTGCTTACATCTTAGTGATAGAATCTGTACCTTTGCCTAGATCCGCCTCACTCTAGGTTTCTTTCCAGAATAGCATAGTTGTCCTACATTGATGTAACAATGAATTAATTTTTTAATTGGGGCATTATTTACACTCAGTGCAATAGACTTGAAGTATTCAGTTTGTTGTTTTGAGAATACAAAACCGATACCTGTGTAACCATCAGCCAAAACAGAAATATGCAACATTCATGCATCCCAGAAAGCTTGCTGGTTCTCATTTCTGGTCAGTCCCTCTGGGCCCTAGAGAAAACACTTCCTGATTTATTTCATCATAGATTAGTTTAAACTGTTCTTGAACTTACGTAAATAGAATCAAATAGAATTAATTCTTTTGTGTCTGGTTTCTTTCATTTTACATAATTTTTTTTTTCAAGATTTACCCCTGTTTTTATGTGTATCTATAGTTTGTTTTTTCAGTTACTGAGTAATATTCCAATCTATAAACATACCATAATTTGTTGTTCCATTTTCCTGTATGTGGACATTTGGTTTGTTTCTAGTTTTTAGCTATTCTGAATACAGTAGAAGCATGACTTTTAAAAATAATTATTATAGATTCAACTTGTGTAGAGCATGTTGGAGTCAGGATAAACTCAGTTATGCTTCAGTGAACTTACAGCCAAATCTCAGTGGCTTGAAGCAACAAAGGTTTATTGCTTTATCATGTTACATGTCCATCAGGGTTCGGCAAGGGGGCCTCGCTGCTCACCTTGATCATTGAGGGACCCAAGGCAAGATCTCAACATGTATTTCTATGATTACTGATTATTTGGTTCAAGTTGTGACTCAGCTTTAAAGGAGAAGAAACGTACAAACCAGAGGTTCATGAACAGCTCTAATTACTATCACAGAAGAGTACTGAGGGAATTACACTCCACTGTATTTTTTACCATGCTCCCTGCACTATCATGTTTGATAAGTATTTTAAAGCACTTTACAGTCATTATATCTATACAAGGACTAGGTAATGAAGATATGACACTTGGATCGTAAGTATGAAAAGTTGATAGAGTGAACAAACTCAGAATCTTTCATGCTTCTTACCCTAAGGAAAATTATGAAAGAGCTTTAAGAGTAAATTGTGACCTAGTCAAACTTTTGGTTTGGGAATATTAGCCTGGATATATAAGAGAAGAAGATATATATGTTTCTGGAAGAGGCTGCTAAAATGGGAAACACTGTAGTGTGGTAGTCAAAAGAATAGATTGTGAAAGTAGACTGCCAGGTTTGAATCTCAGCTCTGCTGAATAGCTTTGTGAATTTGGTCAGTTTGCTTACCCTCTGTGTAAAATGAAGAAAGTAATTGTAATTACCATGTAGAGTTGTTATGAAAGTTAAATGAATTAATCTGTGAAAAGCATTTAGAACAGGGGTACGTGATAAGAACGCAAATGTTATGGCTTTGGTGACCTGTTTTCCAAATCAAAGAGTTTTGTCATGTATTCGTTTTCTCTTGCTTTGTAACAAATTACCACCAATTTAATGGCTTAAAACAACACCTATTTATTAGCTCACAGGTCTGTCAATCAGAAGTGTGGTACAGTGTAGCCGGGTATCACAAGGTATACCCTGCTCAGGGTATCACAAGACAGAAATCAAGGTGTTGGCCAAGCTGAGTTCTCTTCTAGAGCCTTGCAAAAAAATCAGTTTTCAGGTTCATCCTAGGTGGTGTCTTTTAGTTCCTTGCTGAATCTCAAATGAGGACTACTCTCAGCTCCTAGAGGCCGTTCATATTCATTGTTACGTGCTTCCGTAATCCTCAAACCAGCAATGGTGCTTCTTTTTTTTTTTTTAATGTTGGATACATCCATTGTTTTTTTTTTTTTTTTAATTTTTTAATGATTTTTTATTATATTATGTTAGTCACCATACAGTACATCCCCGGTTTCCGATGTAAGGCTCGATGATTCATTAGTTGCGTATAACACCCAGTGCACCATGCAATACGTGCCCTCCTTACTACCCATAGCAATAGTGCTTCTAATCTCTGACTGCCTGTCTCTAACCTCCACGCATTCCTTAGGGTTCAGGTAACACCAACTGCTAATTTCGGACATCAGGGCACTGAAGCTCTGAGAAGTGAAATCTCCAGATTGAAAGGACCCATGTGATTAGGTCAGGCCCAAACTGATAATCTTAACAGTCAGCTGTGCTGTATAGTATAACCTAATCATGGAAGTGAAATTGATCCTATGCAGTATGTAAACTAGGGGGCAAGAATCTTGGGAACCTTCTTAGAACCTAACACCAAGTACCAGTGGGTGTATTTTATAACAAAGTAAAATTGAAATCAGGAGGTAGATTGTGTAGAATATATAAATATATTCTACAGACAAGAAACTGAACTGGGGGTGTTCCTAGCATCTTTTTGGAAAAAAACTAAATTGACAGTCCCTGTATAGTAATTCCATTATTGTAATTGTTTACTTATTTAGCTATATTCCTCACTAATTGCTATTATCATCAAAGACAGGAATAATGTTTTATTCATCTTTGTACCCATAGTATAAATACTAAATGAACTAATACATATATTCAAAATCAGAGCTATATTATTGAGTTTCAGCCAATTAAAGTAAATCCTGACCAGCTTAAATTAAAAGGAAAATGCATTGTAAGAATACAGGGATATCTCAGGGACTCTTAAGAAGGAGCCATACAGGGGCGCCTGGGTGGCTCAGTCATTAAGCATCTGCCTTCGGCTCAGGGCGTGATCCCAGGGTCCTGGGATCGAGTTCTGCATCGGGCTCCCTGCTCTGCTGGGAGCCTGCTTCTTCCTCTCCCACTCCCCCTGCTTGTGTTCCCTCTCTTGCTGGCTGTCTCTCTCTCTCTGTCAAATAAATAAATAAAATATTTTAAAAAAAGAAGAAGAAGAAGGGGAAGGGGAAAAGGAAGAGGAAGGAAGAAGGAGAAGGAGAAGAAGAAGAAGAAGAAGAAGAAGGAGAAAGAAAAAGAAGAAAGAAGAAGAAGAAGCCATACAGCTGAGACTGAAGAAAAGGAGCCAGGATGACTCCAAAGATATCAGCAGAAGGAACGTCCGAACCCCCTCTTTAGCCTTGAGCATTTCCGTTGGTATTATCTAGCTACTACACTCTAGACCTTTGTATCTGTTCTAAATTTTGAGTCCCTGGGAAAGAATCTGATTGGCCCAAACTGAGACAGGTGTTTGCCCCCTACATCCACCGAGGTTGAGGCAGACTGTCATTGTTACACAGTATAGACATTGCTACTGTGATCCATTCAGGGAGTCACTGTGAGCTGGTCAGACAGCCCAAGAAATGTCCATTAAGGTGGCAAATACTGATAGCTGGCTGGCTAGAGGCAGTATACCGTCATTAATTCATTGAAGCAGCTCGAAAAACTCAGGGCATAGTTTTGATAGTTCTGCTTCCAAGTCTTTTTCTTGCCTTGTTAAGATCACTTTTATTCAACAGATATATAGTACACCTACTCTCTGTCAGGTCTCTTATTGCAAGCTTGGGGGAGGCACAGATAAGATCCCATCCCTGGGCTTGGAGAAGGAGAAAGAACAGCACAGATAATTTTAATAGAGCACGGCAAATACAATGATACATGCGGGGTTCTGTACTCTGGAAAACTATTCTCTTAGCCATGGTGGCACTCCATTATCTCTCTCACCAGCTGTTAAAGATAATTCTAAAAATACCAATAACCAATTACAATTTCTGATTGTGTCCTGTATGGGGCACCTGGGCCTAAGAAGCTTATATTAATTATATTGGAAAGGAAAGGAAAGTTATAAAGCAAGTAGACTTTATTCCTTATGAGAATCATAGGAGAGGAGGGGTGGGAGGGTCCCCAGAAGTCATTCAAGTTAACTGCTTGTTTGAAGTATAAATGCCTTCTCTCCTTTGGCTTCCCTCTTCCTACTCATTTCTCTTTAAAATTGTCAAGTCTCTGCTTGCTTAATGTGGAGGTGTGAACACTCCCTACTAAGTGGATTCTAAAGGATTATGAAATGTAACTTCTTAAAGCAGCTTCCTTCTCTCTATTGAGAGTAATTGTAGGTTTTCTATTTTTTTGTGAGGCTTAAAAAAATTAATGTGGAGTTTAAAGGCCATTAAAGTCATACTAATTTAGAGAAAACCATTAAATTATGAAGGGATAACTTGGCTGATTTGAAGTAACTTGGTCCAGGTAATCATGACTTCTCAATAAGAATTTATGTGCAGCCGTATTTTTAATGCTAGTAACCTTTGAAAGAGGTATGAAGAGCCATCTACTTAATTACTGCCAAATATACTCTGCCCCATGAGCTCTGAATCTGGAGCAGACAGGTCCTGTTGGCTTTCAGCTCTAAGGTAGAGCTGAGTTCTGTTGTGTTACTCAATGAAGGAAAATGAATGAGAAAGGGAATTACCACTTTGAAAATGCTATTACTTATCCCGAGGTAACTGATTACTTCCTCTGTGTATGAGCAAACTGCTGAGAAATGGATTGTAGTCCCTGAAAAACAATAGCCACCTCTTAATGTAATCGTGCATGCTCAATGCATCTGTAATACTGTGGGAAAACACAGAGATATTCTTCATGCACTGTGTCACTTGATGGTTTTAGTTTTTCCCCCTTTTGCTTTGGTTTGGCTCATATGCCAGATAATCCAAGAATCTCAGAAGGTTAGAATAAGAAATGGTGCCTGGACTTCATCTCTTTATACTCTGCCTCATTCCAATTACATCAGCCCGGAATTCTTGCAGTTCAGTTGAATTCTTGCAGTTTAGTTCATTTAACAACTATGTTAAGTACAGACTGTTTGCCAGGCACTGTTTGCCCTAGATAATATAAGAGAGAGTGAGAAGGACATGCTTGCTGTCCTTGGAGTGTTTACCATCTCGGGGAAGGCAGATTGGAAGCACATTTCATACAATTCTCTTACGTAAATTACAAAAGACACAGAACTACGGTCGGTCTTTGTATAGGGTGCTATACACATACAGTGGAGCTCCTGGAAGGCTTATTTTAGGAAATGACATTTGTGGTCAGGTACAAAGTAGAAATAAGAACATAAATCAGACAAAGGATTTGGGCAACAGACATGCAGAGCAGAAGAGGATAGGGCTAGAGAGTGCCCTGAGGTAGCTGGAGCTTAGCTCCCCTGAGAAATGGGAAGAAATCTTATGTAGCTAGACTGGAGCAGAGTGAGCCAGGAGAAGAGGGAACAAGAGGAAGCCAGAGATGAGGGCTGGGCCAGATTGTTCAAGGCCTTACAGCCTCCCTAACAATTGTGGACTTGATCCTAAGTGTAATAAGAAGCCATAGGAGGATTTTAAGCAGGGGATAGAAATATAATCAGATTTATGTATTAGAACCGTAATAACTCTGCTCGGTGAAGAATAGATTGGAGAAAGGATTAAGAATATAAATAGGGAGACCAAATAGGATGCTCTTATATTAATTCTGGTGAGAAATGATAATAGCTACGGGCACCTGGGTGAATCAGTCTGTTGGGTGTCCAACTGGGTCTCAGGTCTTGATCTCAGGATCATGAATTCAAACCCCACGTTGGGCTTCACACAGGGCATGGAGCCTACTTAAAAAAAAGAAAGAAAGAAAAGAAAGAAAAAAATTATAATAGCTTGCCCTAAGATAGAATGGAAATAAGTGGAAAGACTCAAGATACGTTTTGAAGGTAGAATTAACAAGACTTCTTGATTGGATATACAGTTGAAGGGTTAGAGGTTTCAAGATTGCCTCCTCAGTTCCTGGTGGAATAACTGGGTGGACATTGTTGACATTTACTCAAATGACGAGGATTGATCATGGAACCCTCTGGTGACTGAGTGGGAATAAGAGATCTATTTTATTTGAGATACTTGTAAGACATCCAACGGATATAGAAAGTAGGAGTTAGAGATAAGATATTAAGGTCAGAAAAAGACCTGGGCTAACTATGTGAATTTGGAAGACATCAATATATAGATGGTCTTTTGACTTAAGGGAATAACTCACCTGGTTGAGGCTATTGAACTTACACTGGAGAAGAAGGACGGGTAGATTATAAATTTAATAAAGAAAGGCATTTCAGGTAAAGGCAGTGATAGGATTAAAGCATCAAAGTAGGAATGACATGGACCAGTGGATCCTTTTCCAGTTGGTGAGAAGTAAAAGATAAAATGGGATTGGATTTTGAGGCCCTTCCAAATCCAGTAGTGCCTATCCTGAATATATTGGTCATATGGAGAGAGATCTGTGAGCGGCCTTAGATCTTTGCATACCAGGGAGAAACGTTTTTGTGATCTCCCTTGGTTTATGCTGTGAAACCTAAAGTCAAACGTCACATAAATCTTGAGATAATTATGTTGGTTTTGCGCCATGAGTGAGTGGTAAAGTTTAGATCCCCCACAGAACCACTGCGTATCATTTGCTGGTAACATCATGGAAATAGATCCAAATAATTAGAACTAGTATTATAGGAGTTGTTCTGTGCCTGTGACCCGGGTGATGAAGCTTTAGCTCCTACCGTCTCTGCTTCCATTAGGATGAGGAGGAGTGGAATTAACCCACAAAGCATTATCTGTCTGGATCTCGGCACTCTCCATCCATCACTCCTCCTCACTGTGTCCACCCATGGAGGGCCTATCGTACACATCGCATCATCCTTCATTTGGCAGAACAAAGTTAGAAGCCAAATGAGGAGACCGGGAACCTATCCAGTTCAAAGAACAAAAATGCTCTGGACATGAATGGGCCTAGAGGTTAAATGTGGCCATTTGAAAAATTTATGCTCCACAGTGCTGAAAGAGCTGATGTCTTTCCAAAATGATCCTCAGCAGCACCTGACTTACTGAGCAGGATCTAGCTAATCCCTGGCATCATCATTCTCTGTCACTAGTAACCATATCCTAGTGTCCCTGGGGTAATATGTACCTTTTTGTGCTTAATAGCTTTGCATGCTTAAAACCATATATATTTGTACATATTTTTATTCTAAGGTGCTTTGTATACATTTGCAACAGAAGAAGTGGTTGTAATTTGAGCCAGAAACTTAGCATTTGCTGTGTGCTGATTCTGCCTATTTTCACATCCACAGAAATGAAGATGCAGTCAATCAGATGGCCGTTGCTCCCTTTCCAGTACCCTCAAGTTCCCCATCCTCTCTTGAGGTAAGATGGCTCCTAATTAACGTGTAGTGATTTAGATGGATTGGTCATGATTATTTTTTCCAAATCTAGCATTTTTGATTTTCAGCATCTGGTATTGCAAATTCATAGCATTTGTTAAATAGGGAATTTCCCCAATCAGAAAGTATTTGAGGTAGGATTATAAAGTAATATACAAATATTATATTTATTATATTATATGTTTATTATGTTTATTATATATTATATATATTATTATATTATATATTTATATATTATATATATTTATACATTATATATAAAGTAATATAAGTATTATATAATATATATATATAAATATAGTAATATATATTACTATAAAGTAATAGGGGCACCTGGGTGGCTCAGTCAGTTAAGTGTCCAGCTCTTTTTTTTTTTATGTTCAGTTAACCAACATATAGCATATCATTAGTTTTTGACGTAGTGTTCAGCAATTCATTCGTTGTGTATAACACCCAGTGCTCATCACAACACATGCCCTCCTTAATACCCATCATGTGGTTGCCCCATCTCCCCACCCCCCTCACTTCTATAACCCTCAGTTTGGTTCCCGGAGTCCAGAGTCTCTCATGGTTTGTCTCCCTCTCTGATTTCTTCCCCCTCCCTTCACCTGTGGTCCTCTGCACTATTCCTTATGTTCCACATATGAATAAAATATGATAATTGTCTTTCTCTGTTTGACTTATTTCACTTAGCATAATCCAGTCCCATCCATGTCGATGCAAATGGTGGGTATTCATCCTTTCTGATGGCTGAGTAATAGTCCATTGTATATAGGAACCACATCTTCTTTATCCATTCATCTGTTGAAGGACATCTCGGCTCCTTCCACAGTTTGGCTATTGTGGACATTGCTGCTATGAACATTGGGATGCATGTGCCCCTTCTTTTCACTACATCTGTATCTTTAGGGTAAATACCTAGTAGTGCAGTTGCTGGGTCATAGGGTAGCTCTGTTTTTAACATCTTGAGGAACCTCCGTACTGTTTTCCAGAGTAGCTGTACTAGCTTGCATTCCCACCAACAGTGTAAGAGGGTTTCCCCTTCTCCACATCCTCAGCAACATTTATTGTTTCCTGTCTTGTTAATTTTTGCCATTCTAACTGGCGTAAGGTGGTATCTTTTGATTACAGCTCAATCATGATCTCAGGGTCATGAGATTGAGCCCAGCTTTGGGCTCCATGCTGAGTGTGGAGCCTGCTTAAGATTGTCTCTCTTGCTCTCCCTCTACACTGCCCCCCACCCCTCCCTCTCTCTCTCTCTCCGCTTCCTTAACAAACAAACAAACAAGCCATGGGAAAAAATGGTAATAGATAATAATGTGAAACACATTAAAACTTAACATATGAATATAGCCTTCCTCAAAGTTCTTCAAAGTTTTTTCTGGGCCTATAATTTGTCCTAATTGAGCATTTCAGAATTTATTAGGAAAAAAATTATCTTCTTTTTTTTTTTTTTTGAGCTTTTATTTAAATTCCAGTTAGGGGCACCTGGGGGGCTCAGTGGGTTAAGTGTCTGCTTTCAGCTCGGGTCACGATCCCAGGGTCCTGGGATCAAGTCCCATGTGTGGCTCCCTGCTCAGCAGAGAGTCTGCTTCTCTCTCTACCCCTCCTCCTGCTCGTGCTCTCTCTCTCACTCTCTCTCTGACAGATAAATGAATAAAAGTAAAGCATTAAAAAAAGAACATAACAAAAATAAATTCCAGTTAGTTAAGTTACAGTGCAGTATTAGTTTCAGGTGAACAATATAGTGATTCAGTAATTGCATACACCATCCAGTGCTCATCAGGACAAGTGCTCTCCTTAATCCCCATCACCTATTGAATCCATCACCCCATCCCCCTCCCCTTTGGTCACCATCAGTACCTCTTTCTTTATAGTTTCAAAACACTTTAGTACCTATTATCTATGATCACAAGTATCTTTAAATAATTACTTTAATCTACTAATGGGGAAATGACTAGTACAAGATTGTTATATCACTTAGATCTGCTTCTAGAGTTAGACTGACATTAGATAGCTAACTAGCTATGTAATCAAGTATCTCTTCAGCTGAGGGAATATTACATTCTCTTTACATTTTTTATTTATTGAATTATTTTTTAATTCCAAAAAGAAATATATACTTATAACTAATCAAAACTAATCAAACCATGCAGAGTTACTAGAAAAAAAAGTTAACTAATGTTAACTAATGAATCATCAAACTTTACATCAGAAACCAGGGATGTACTGTATGGTGACTAACATAATATAGTAAAAAAAACACTAAAATTTTTAAAAAAAGAAAAGAAAAGAAAAAAAAAAGTTAATTTTCCTTTACCTACCTCCCCGAGGAAGTTAATGTTTATGGTTTAGTATCTTTCCATACTTTTTCCTTTTGTTCTACCACAAAAATAAACAGTTGTGTATGAATAATATCTCTTTTAGTAAAAATTCAGTTGTATAATACATTCTTTCCATTCAGCAAGTATTCAGTGAGTGCATATTAAGCATCAGGCAGTCTTGGGTGTTAGAGACATAGGTGTGAATAAAACAGAAGCCTCCTTGCTGTGGTTCCGCTTACATTCTAATAAGGAAATTAATAAATACACCAAGAGAATTATCCATAGTGGTCAGTGCCTTGCAGAGAATTAAAATAGGGAATGTAGCTTGTGACCACTTCAGTTGGTGTTCAGGAAGCGCTCTTGGACAAGGTGAAATGTAAACAAGATCAAAATGATAAGAAGGAGCCAGACACAGAAATAAAGGGGAAGAGCTTTCTTTGCAGAAGGGACAGAAGTAACTCTCAAGTGAGAACACGCTGGGGCATTTGAGGGATATGGCTAGAGGCATATTGGGAGCTTGGAGAGTGGTAACGGTGTGGGGAGCTTTGTGAGTCAGAGTAAGAAGTTTGGGTTTAGCCTGTGTGTGCTGGAAGCCAGTAAAGGGGGATTCGTTGGCTTAGTGTACAGTCTATTAGGTAGAGAATGGACAACTGGAAGGTAAAAGTAATACACTAGAAGGTGGAGACCCACATGAGACCCGTTTGCAGTTAGATGAGGTTGCAGTTTCGTATTGGAGGCGAAGGAAAGTGAGTGGATTCTTGGTGTTCTGAATGTTGAATCAGACTTGATTGATTTAATGTGGGAGCTGAGAAGAAATAGAGAATCATGAATAAATCTAGATTTTTGGCTTGAGCAATTAGGTGGATAGTGGTATGATTTATTACAGTCTATTGAAGAATAATTGTTCTTCAACAGGAAAGCAGAAATTAAGAGGTTTATTTTAGATAGATTAAGTTTGAGATGCATATTATACAGACTTCTGGAATAGATTCTATTCATTGTTTTAAAACCTTGCTTTTTTTTAAAAAGAAAATAAATGTGAAATGTAGAGAAAATCCATTCTGACAGAAAGATTAATAGATGTAATTCTAACATTCTGATTTTGCTTTATTAATTATACTCAAATGCTTCGGGGTGCCTGGGTGGCTCAGTTGGTTAAGCGTCTGCCTTCGGCTCAGGTCATGATCTCAGGGTCTTAGGATTAAGCCCTGAGTAGGGCTCCATGCTCAGTGGGGAGTCTGCTTCTCCTGCTCCTTCTCCCTCTGCTCCTCCCCCCAACTTGCACATGCATGCTCGCTCTCGCAAATAAATAAAATCTTTAAAACCTTGCTTTTTTTTGCTTAATGTAATGGCCATATTTTAATATGCTGTTATTATACTTTTTTTTTCAAACTGACAAATATTCAGATGATTTTCCAATGTTTTGCCAAAGAATACCAAAATAAAGATTATGAGTGTGTGTGAGAGAGAATTACTAGGTACTAGTGCTTTTATTTCTATAGCAAAGATTTCCCCCAGAGTACAATTGCTGAGTCATAAGCTATACAAGTTGAAATTTTTCACTTATATTGACCACTTACTATCTGACAAGATTATAGTGATAGGTATTGACGCCCCACAAATAGCCATTTAGCCAAAGCTTGCCAGCACTGGGTATTTTCATTCTAATTAAGACCTGGGGTGGCAGAAAGAGGGGCCCCAGACCTGTACTGCTTCAGTTCAAATCCTAGCCTAACTGTATCCTAGACACACGGTCTTGAACAGTACATTACCTGTCCTGTCATCTCTTTACTTATCTGTGGAAGGGTAACAATACTTTTGCCTCATAGGGTTCTTAAGATTAAATAAGACATATGTATCTTGTGCCTGACACATGGTAGCTGCTCAGTAAACGCTAGTACTTAATTTTTAATTTTTTTGTGTTTATAGAATGTCATCTAAGTCTTTGGGGGGGAGTGGGGAAGAATAAGAGGAATCATTTTAGAATAATTTTTTTCTATTGTATTGTTAGTTGTGAATGTTCCCATCAAAATATCTCCTTGGAACTGAATTTTAAGCAGATGGTTGAATCTTGTGTCTACTAGGTCGGACACTGTCGTAGAGGCCTTCAAAATGTGGTCTCGTGTCCCACTTATATCCAGGCCTTTGAGAGACAGTAGTAGCATTACTTCCACACTGCAGAAGAGGAGATGGGGTCTAAAGAGGCTGAATAGTATGTCCACACGCCCAGAGGTGGGTATGTTAGCAGCGGCAGCTTCTTCACCTGCACCTACGGGTGTCACCATCAAACATTCATAGACTTGTAAAGAGCAAAGGAAGTAATATATATAAAGCATTTAGTACAGCTCATGGTGCGAAGCAAATGCTCAATAAATGTAAACTGCTTACCCTTTCTTCAAGTATTTAAGTATATTTAACTCAATTTTAAGTATATTGTACAATATTAGCTACTGTTTTCATTTTTTTAATTGTGCTAACCACAGAAATGGGTTCTAATCATCAGTCACCAGTAAAAAATAAATTGTATTCTATTACAGTTGAATATATGAATTGAATTATATTATAAGGGGGTTTTTAGTTTTTCTCTGGACTGTCAGCCTCCAACAACTGCCACCAAATGATGAGTGATACCCCTCTTCTGGGTGGTATGTTAAGTATCTGGGTATGCTCTGGTCCCGTGTCCACTTCATTATCCCTTCCCTCTCGCCTGTGTGACCCTCTCATGAGGCCTTTTCCTCCCTCAGCCCTTTCTAGTAAGTACTTAAGCATAACTCATGTCTGACATATTGCTGAAAGCACTGGCCCATTTAAATCAGAACTAAGTAGATGAAATACAGCCATATCATTATTAAGTTGGGCCTGATAATAGTTCAGCACATTGAATAGCACTATTATATACGAATGGGATCTCATATTCATTCCCTCATTGAGCAAATATTTTTTGAGCCCTTTCTATGTGTCAGGTACTGTTTTAGACACCAAGGATATGGCAGAGAACAAAATCACCTCATGCAGTCGTGTGCTAGCAGAGTGAACAAGAGTGCTAGTAGAACATTGAACAAAAAGTCTGAAGATGTGGTTCTTGTTTTAGCTTTACCAGTTACCTATTGGGCACCTGACCTCGTTAAGGTAGTTAGCCTCTCAAAGTCTTGCTTTTTCTGTAAAGCCACATTCATAACCTCCCCTGTCTGTGTCAGCAGGTAGTTACAAGGATCAAACACTGAACGCAGGTAAAAGTATTTTATAATCCATGTAGCTATATACGTATATAAGGGATTATTAGCATTTCTGTTGCTATATTCTTGGTAATTATAATACTGGGGCAGCCGTATGGTACAGTGATTAAGAACATAAGCTTGGAAGTTGGACAGATCCGAGTCCTAATATTTGTTCTGCCATTTACTAGCAGAGTGAACTTGAGCCAGTTAAGCTCTATAAGCTCCCATTTCCTCACATTTAAAGGGGGGGGTTGATAATAATAATTAATTCTATGGATTTGTTGGAAGAATTGAATCATGTTTATAAAATGCTTAGCATTATTCTTGGCACACAGTAAGAACTCATTTTAGTTGTGATTATACTCATATTATTATAGCCCTTTAGCAAAACTCCCAGCCTCCAGCATCTTCCATTTTCGACAGTTACACGTAACACAGGATTTATTTTCTTACTATATTATTGTATTTGTGCTCTTGCTCAAAAACCTTTTATACCTCTTGCCTAGCAGATCTTTGTTTCAGAATCTTTGTTTCAAGGTTAGTATAAAGGTTTTGTATTTACCTCCCAATCTCTACTTATGAGCTTTCTTTTCTCATTAATGCATAATAAAGCACTAGACACTCTCCATGTATCTGTCGACTCCACCCCCCCCACACACACGCACATCTTGGTCTCGCCAATACTTATGTCTTGGTTCCTATTGTCTCTAACACCTGGGGTGCTGTTCCACTTCCTTTTTATTTCACAACGAAAATTTCATGAAGGATTGTTTTAGAAAGACTCCTTCAAGTTTTCTTTGATTCAAAATGAGTAAAATAAGGGTGCCTGAGTGCCTCCATCAGTTAAGCCTCTACCTTTGTCTCAGGTCATGATCCCAGAGTCCCCAGATCTAGTCCCATGTCTGGCTCTCTGCTTAGCGGGGCATCTGCTTCTCCCTCTCCCTCTGCACCTCCTCCCTGCCGCCCCCTTTTTCTCTCTCTCAAATAAATAAATAAAATATTTAAAAAACTGATTAAAATAATGCCTAACACCTGGAATATAAGTGTTCAGATGTGAGATATTATTATGACCAGCTTCATCCCACATCATTCCCTTCAGTAATCTTAACTCCCCTCATAGTTAAGTAATATTCATGGTTCATTTAAAAAATAAAAATTGACCTTTATGTGATGTCACCTGGGCCTTATAGAAAAGACGGACCCGTTTCTGAAGGAGTTTCTCAACTAGGAGTATGTTGCTTGTATTCTCTCACTATCTCAACATTTTAAGAATGTACGACTATAGAGAAAGACAATTATCATATGATCTCACTGAAATGTGGAATTTAAGGACGAGGTGAGAGGAAAAAATGAAAGATGAACCCAGAGAGGGAGACAAACCATAAGAGACTCTTAATCTTAAGAAACAAACTGAGGGTTGCTAGAGGGGTGGGGGGTGGGGTGATGGGGTAACTGGGTGAGGGACATTGGGGAGGGCATGTGTTATAATGAGCATTGGGTATAAGACTGATGAATCACAGACCTGTACCTCTGAAACTAATAATACATTATATGTTAATTTTAAAAAATAATAAATATTTGACCAAGAATAAAAGTCTCCATTAAAAAAAAAAAAAAAGAATGTACAACTATATGCACCACACTAAACTGTAGTCTTCTGGTGGGCTGGCCTTACTGTCTTCTTGGCCACTGCATTCCCAGCCTAGCATATAACACTTCCTTAATGTTTGTTGAATCAGTGAATGGGGTGAACCATATTTAAGCTTTTCTACCATATCCTGATGCTTTCATTTAATGTTGGATACTTCTTACTGATTTAGTTTATTCTGCTGTGTATCAGATATCCACTTTGTAGATCACCTACATAGTCTCTCATCTCAAAGAACTTCTAGTCTCATTAGGAAAATAAGACATGTATATCACTAAAATAAGGTGTCCCAAGAGATAAAGCTTTAGGAGGAGTTCAGAGAAGATGAAAAGTATTTCCTGGTAAGAGAACAGCTATTTCTGATGGGTCAATTGGATTTTAAAATAGGAATATGGTTAGATAAGAATGTGGGAATAGCACAAACAAAAACATGGAAATAAGAAAAATCAGGTTGTGGAATGGGGAGAAGAATCTAAGGGTATGTAAAAGAGAGTAATAGAAGGTGAGGTTTGAAAAATAAATTCAGGTCAAATGAGACAGACTTGAATTTAAATCTCAGAAGGTTTGAATTTCATGTATTCAGCCCTTGGAGCTTTCGAAGGCATTTTAAACAATGAAATGGTCTGATCAGAGCTCTACTTCAGGTAGGTTCATCTAATAGCAACATCGAGGACGTCTCGGAGAGGAAACCCAGTTAGGAAGCCACTGCCGTGGTCTTGTAAGAGGTGCTCAAGGCTCAAGTATACTTGGGTTGCAAGGTATTTGCCCCATTCCTCGACAAGGCAGGGTGACTCTTTTAGAATATCTTTACAGAAGCAAGCGACTTCATTTTGTCTTTTTCTCAGAAGTTGTGCTTTTTTGAATACTGAGGGAGCTGAGGCAGGCCTCCTAAAGACTGGACAGGTTGACTACCCAGAGAGCGCCGTTAGCATACTTCCCATTTTACCTTTCCTTGTGCACCGCCTTCCTGCAATTCTGAGCAGCCTAGAAAATACGCTCAGGATGGCGTAGAAGAAAGAAATTCAGTTTGTCACATCCAGTCAACATGACTTTGCAGAAAGGAATATTTGTGAATTTAGGCTGGCAACGAAATGAATAAATCATCCTGTGGTTTTTTGGAAGAGAGCATTGGGTTTGGGAAATATGGGGATGATAAAATTTAAACCAATATAAGTTTCTTATTTTAAAAAAAAACTTTCAATTGTACCAAGGAGTTGTAGTTGCTATTGTTGTGGTTTTTTTTTTTAATTTGCTTAGTAAAACCTTAAAAGAAAAATAGTTGTATATATTAATATACTGTTTCATCATTTTTTAAAAAGATTTTGTTTATTTGAGAGAGAGAATGTGTGTGTGAGCAAGAGAGAGAGAGAGCATGAGCAGGGGGTGGGGCAGAGGGAGAGGGAGAAGCAGAGTCCCCACTGAGCAGGGAGCCAGATGTGGGGCTCGGTCCCGGGACTCTGGGATCATGACCTGAGGTGAAGGCACATGCTTAACCAACTGAGCCACCCAGGCGCCCCTCATGTTAAATGGGGAAAGAGGGTAGGGAGCAACACTGCGGAGCATTTAACTGATCAGAAGTGTGGCTTTTCCAATCCGCAGTAACATCCTTAACTAATTTAGCTTTGATAACCTGCTTTCTTTCTTTCTTTTTTTTTTTTTAAGATGTATTTATTTATTTTGAGAGAGAGAGAGAAAGCGAGTGGGGGTAGGAGCAGAGGGAGAGGGACAAGGGGACTCCCTGCTGAGCGCAGAGCCTGCTGTGGGGCTCGATCCTAGGACCCTGAGATCATGACTTGGACAGAAACCAAAAGCCAGATGCATAACTGACTGAGCCGCCCAGGCGCCCCTGATAACCTGCTTTCAAATAAAAACATAAATTCCTGTTCTCAAGGTTCTCCCACTGTCTAGCTGGGGAAAACTATAGGTAAGTAGTGGGTATGAAAAAATTAAGTAGTATAAAAATAAAAACTATCATCACTTAATGTAGATTTTGAGGAGCCCAGGGGAGGGAATTTCGAACTTCCTGAAGGTTTGGAAGGGACTTCTCTGAGGATTGAACAGCACTTCTTATCTTTTTTTTTTCTTTTTTTTTTTCTTTTGGTAACGGCTGTGTTAAGCATACAGTCATGAGCCTTGCTTTTTCTTTTTATTCATCTTTAAAACATAATCCATCACAGAAACTACTGTCTGTGGTCTTGTGGGGCAAGGTCATTGTCCACGAGCAGCCTTGGCTGCACAGGCAGCTTTGGACAGCTGGTTTGAGGATCAGCAAGAAAGGAAGTGAACACCCAGCTACCCAAATTAGTTGAATCATCTTGGGTGACACTGGGCCACCATCCATCAGCCAGATGGTCTTCAAACCACCGTGATACAATTGTGCTTTGGAAGTCATGCTTGCTGACCTATTTTCCTCTTCCCATCCCTGACTGATTGCTGATTTCTAAGCTCCTGGTCAGCGGGGTATTTTAAAGGTTGCCTAACACATGTGAGGCATTCTGTTCTCAGAACAGAACCCACATTGTTTCGTTCTGTGCCTCATTTAAGCATGAAAACCCTTCTATAAGCGGGAGCTCTCCTAGGAAAGCACATGCTTTATTGCTAACCTCTCTCAATTCCAACTTCCTTTTTTACCTGACTTCTCTCCCTCTAGATTTTGACTTCAAACCCTCCTCTGTGGAGCGGTCTCAAACTAACCCAGTGACTGAAAACAGAGGAAAAGCTTTAGAAGGGGTTCATAGTAGAGTTATAAAGAGCATTGACTTTGAAGTGAGAGAGACCTAGGATGAATATAAAGAAGGATCAGACAAAGGAAATGAATGAGGCACAGATGTTGGATTCAAGGATCTTTCAGCCTCATCGGGAAGATCAATGCTGTACATACGTAATTAGGATACAAATGAGATGATAAGTGACACAGGAAGTTCAGGTAAAATGTCAAGTGAGGTTAGAGGAAGAGAGATGTCTTCTAGCTGAGGAGAAGGAAACGGTTTATGGAGTAAGTGACATTTGAAACTCGGCTTTGTGTGATAATTCTGTAGCTATAGATGTAAAGGGGGTTCTTTTTTGTTTTTATTCAAATCTTAAAAGATCGACAGCGTATTTGCAACCCCGACTGCCTTGCCCATGTTTTCTTACATTTTCAAAGTTGAAGCATCAAACAGCTCTTTTCTGTCTGACATCAGTATTCCTTTTATAAAAACCAAGACCACCTCACTTCTATACTCACACTGCTGAGAAATGTAAAAAATTCCTGTGACTTATTTACACAGCACTTTGCTTTCCGCAAGAAGATATATGCATGATTAGATGAATGACATCAGCTGACCACTGTCCTGGTGAAAATCTCCTCTCATTTGGGATCAGAGGAGCTCCCTTTGTGTTTGTTCTATAACTGAATGTGCTGTAGTTACAAACACTGACTGTCTTGAAGCCTCGGTGGGATAGCAAAGCGCCCCCCTCCCCAGGGCTTCTTCGTGGCTCACCACAGCGTACAGAAGCAGACACACGAAATATTTGGGGAGTTAAAGGTTTCCCATAGAATAAGTACTGTTTTTTAAAAGTGTAATTCAGGGGCACTTGGGTGGCTCAGGGAGGTTAAGTGTCTGCCTTCGGTTTAGGTCCTGATCCCAGGGTCCTGAAATCAAGACCCAGGTGTGGCTCCCTGCTCAGCGGGGAGTCTGCTTCTCCCTCTCCCCCTTCCAGCCACTCCCTCTGCTTGTGGTCTCTCTCTCTCAAATAAATAAAATCTTTTTTAAAAATAAAAATCAACGTGTAACTCATTTCTTCTGAATTTTTCTGTCTCTAGAACTTACCCACTGTCTAAAATGCTGAAAATCAATGTATTCTCAAGCTTCATTTCTTAACTTGGGCATGCTTACTTTATATGGTGACTTCTTGCTTACCCAAAATTCACTGAGAGGAGGATGCTCTACCTAATGAAATTTTCTGGTTAACAAATGCTAAAATATTGCTTAAAATTAATGGTCTGATGATTTTTTTTTTTAAGCTTGTGAATCCTGTTTTCTCTAAGATTAGTTATCAAAAAGAGAGAAAAGAAACAAGAGCATCATTTACTTAGGACCTAGGGCTTAATTAAAAAGCACGACACCTTTGATATCAGTCTTCCCTAGCTTTGAATCCTGGGTTTGCCTTTCACTAGCTAGGCAGGTTCATTTAAAATGTATCATCTTCCCGTCCATGAGTTGGAATGACGTTGGTACATATTCATATGGGGTTGTTACAAAGACCCCACGGAATGGGGGATGGATAAAGAACCTGTCTCAGCAAAAAGCTGGAAACAAATTAACTGCACCTGATGTGCTAATAGACATTTTGCATGTTAATGTATTAATCTTCAAGGCAACCTGATTGGGTAGTATTTTTAATCTGGTACTTTTATCTGTGTGTTAAATATAAGTACTCAGAAGGAACCTTGCATATAGTTCTAATTTGCAAGTTGAGATATGAACCTGGATCTGACCAGTTTAACATCCATGCTTTTTTTTCTCCTTAGGTTTTTTGTTTTTGTTTTTCTTTTTTGGGTTTTTTTGTTTTTCTTTTTTCTTTTTTTCTTTTTTGTCTTAGTAATCTTTACACCCAGTGTAAAGAGGCTCAAACTCATGACTCCGAGATCAAGTTGCATGCTCTTCTGACTGAGCCAGCCAGGCGCCCCTATGCTACCTTCTTTATTATATTTTTTTTCTTCTAGATATTTCTCATAGCTCCCCTTTATTTCTTAAACTTGCAATAATACATGTGAATTCTTCTGTAATCAAACAGTACAGAAATAACTAATGCAACAATTTCCCATTCTTTAATCCTATTCCCCAGAAGTAAGCAATTTTAAAAATTTGTCCTATATGCTGACAGATATTTTCCTGCATGCGTATCTATATATGTGTATATTTTGTATCTTTTTTCTGAAAGATTGTTCAAACCTACATTCTTTCAATGGCATGTAAAAATTCCTCTTTCTCTACATTATCAATACTGAATGTTCTCTTTCTATTCTCTTGTCCATTTGATAGATGAAAGAACGCCATGTCTTTGCTTTGGTTTGTACTACTTAAGTTACAAATGATGTTGAATGTCCCAAAATCAAAACTATTTTCTCTCCAAACAATCCCACCAAATCTGTAGTAATCCCAAAATGGTGGTGTTTTAATATAAAAATCCAAATAAATACAATGTAGATATTCCATGTATCATCCTTATCCTCCCCGTGTGCCCTCAGAAAGTAAACAAACTCCTCGTTAATTAAGTATAACATTTAAGATGTTACAATTCAATTAAGGACATACTGAATGTGTTTTGGAATTTTATTTTTTAAAGATTTATTTATTTGCGAGAGAGGGTACACACCTGCAAACTGGGGGAGGGACAGAGGGAGAGGATCTCAAGCAGACTCCCTACTGAGCATGGGGCCCAACAGAGGGCTCAGTCCCAGGACTCTGAGATCATGACCTGAGCCAAAATCAAGAGTCGGATGCTTAACTGACTGAACCACCCAGGAGCCCCCGTTTTGGAATTTTAATGGGGCTTATTCTTATGTCTCATTTATATTACATAAATATTTTCAGAATTCTGCAGAAAATAACCATGAAGAAAACAACTGTTCCATTCTTTGGTTTACCAGGATGTGTCCCGTGTTTTCCGTGTACCAGACATAGTATTAGGTACTTAAGTTTCAGAGATAAACAGGATAAATAGTCTCTTATCTCAAGTAGTTTAATCTTGCATAGAAGATAAACAAGCATCTCAGAAAGTTTTGGCTAGAGGGAATAGAAGAGCTAACTGGCTGAAGCTGTAAGTAAATTTATTCTCTCTCATGTGAAGGCTGCTAAGAATAGGACTGTACTTCAGGTCAGGTTGATGGAGTGGCCCACTTTTGCCATCAAAGTCCACTTTTTCCATCTCTAACTTGGCTCTGTCATTCACAGTGTCAGCTTCATCTCAAGGCTGGTTTCCTCAGGACTGTGGGATTGTTGCCCATGGCAATTTGAGCTTCATGCTTTCTTGTTAATTTGGGAGGTAGGGGGACTTCTTGTGGTTCTTTAAGACCAAGGAGGAACTAAGGAGGAGCTAGGGCACTTGGCTGACTCTGTCTGTGGAGCACACAAATCTTGATCTAGGGATTGTGAGTTCAAGCTCCACACTGGGTGTAGCAATTACTTAAAAAATAAAAATCTTAAAAAAAAAAAAAAAAGATCAAGGAAGAACGTTTCTAGAAGTCTCTGTGTCTCATTGAGCAGAACTGGATCACATACCCATTCCTGACAAAGTCATTGGCAAAAGAGTGGGATTAACCGTAAGACAATCAGGCCCAACCTTGGAACAGAGAATAGGGATCAGCTTTTTCCAAGGCATATCTGGAAACCTCAGGGACAGATTGGGGGCGGGGGGGGCAGAGGTTGAGGGGATGGCCTTCTAGGGGAAAGGAGGAAAATAGGAATGGCCACTAGAGAGGAAACAATCTACAACAATAATAAAACAAGCTTTTGTGGTTGAGTATCTATATAGTTTTAGGCAGTGTGAGTGAAGAATAATGTCTTTACCATTTTTTTCTTAATGTCCCAAAGGATCAGAGTGGTACGGAACCTGTTAGCAGTGAGGAAGATGGCAGTCTCGAAGTTGGTATTAAACAATTGCCTGAAAATGAAAGCTCCAAACTGGTGAGAATCCTTTTTAAAGGCATATCATTTATATTTTGTACCACCATGGAAAGGATCAACTTGCATTGTATTTACTTCTCTAGGAATCTTGATCTCTGAGCTAGTAGAAGCTTTTCCATATGGAGTGACCCATTAATTCCAACGAATAGCATATACTCCTATTTTCTTCACACTTGAATTGTGCTGTCTGGGACAAAAGAAGCAATTTCTCTTTTAATCTTGTGTAATATTAGGTTTCTTTAAGGCTAGGGCTGTCCTCGATTAGTCCCTAAAGGCACAGAAAAAGACATTAAATGTAATCCATTGATTCATAGTAAAAGATGGTTAAACTCACCCAGGGGCTGGAGCATTAGAAGAGAGTCAGTTTTGTTTTGTTTTGTTTTTTAAGTTAATTACTGCTTTTTCAGTAATCTTTACACCTAGCGTGGGGCTTGAACTCACAACCCCAAGATCAAGAGTCACATGCTCTTCCAACTGATCCAGCTGGTTGCGCCAAAGAGAGTCAGTTTTAGAGAACCCTCCCTCCGTATATATTTTAATGCTTGATATTTTATTTGATACTTATTGAACTTTTACTGGGTACTGGGTACTGGGTACTGGGTACCGTGCTGCATTCTACATTCATCTCCTCATCCTTATATAGTGCAGGTGGCGATACCTTCCTTTTACACATGAAGCAACCCAGGACTGACGATGTTCACTAACTTGCCAGAGGCCACTCACTAGAATGTGGTAGACCTGGAGATTCACCCCCATTTGGTCTGACTCCCATGCTTTCATTCACAATCCATCTTTTTGTTTTGCAGCCTTATGCTTACAGGGTTAGACTACAAGTTCTGGAAAGAAATGTGGGCTTTTTTCTCTCTATTTCAAAATGTCTTACAAATCTCAAAGAATTATCACTTGGGAGGGTCACCCTGATTTTACGGCAGCACCGAGTTGTTCATTTTACTTCAGGGAGTTTGAGAAATCATTTATCTTCTTTCAGCTTTTAGAAAATGTATATTGGGACTGTCTTAGATTCTGTGTCCTAGAAAAGAAACTATTCTTTCAGGCTGAAGGGAAAGGACATTTCAGCAAAAGTGGAAATGACAATGGGCTACTCTTGGACAAATTGTAAATGGGACTCAAGAACTCTGGGGTCAAGAACACGACTAACAGACTGTAGCCATTGTTCTTGAACAAGGTGTCCCTAGGTTACACTGTTCCCTTTCTAAAAGATAAACAGCACATTTCCACTGGAAGGGGAGAGAGTAACATCAAGAAGGTTTGAACTCAAAGCTCCTTCATTTAAAAACACTATTAACGTGGTTTTTTGGGGCACTGTATCTCTATAGATAGGTTAGAGGAAAGTCTTGTAAAGCAACAGGGTTTTCTAAGTAGGAGCCTCCAACACAATCCACAGAGGAAATGGTAAAGAGGATGAGAACACTTCCTTGCTTGCCAGAAGAATCTGGTAATCCAAAGAGATTCACTTGTAGGCTACAGGCAACAGCCATCCATTATCCACTGCCAGTGGTGGGTCTCCAAGTGTCAAGACAATTGAAGGCTCCCACCCTCAGGCAGAGGACTTGAAGGGCTGGGGGTAATTTTTAGATACTGTTTTATACTCCATTTCACCAAGATGGAAGCCTTCCCATACCCCCTGACTGCTGTCTCCCTTTGTTTTTCCCTCCCCTCCCCTCCTCACCTCCCTCTCTTTTTAGTATTACAATTCTTTCTCACTGTTTCTAGTAGAATCAATGCATGGTCTAGTTGAGAGAGGAAAGATAGCCTTAATTTTAACAACTTTTATAGTATAAATACAGATGGCCTACCATAAAACATTAGTCAATAGTGTGGTCTTGGACGAGTTACTTGACCTCACCAACCCTCAGTTTTCTCACCTGAAGAAGTATTGTACTCAGGATGTTACGAGGAAACAAATGGGCTATAAGGTATAAATCATGTAGTAGAGTATAAGGCAAACAGTTGGTGTTTAGCAAGTTCATTCATTAATTCAACAAATATTTACTGAATGCCACTATGTTCCAGGCGCTAGAGGTACAACAGTGAACAAAATGTAGAAAAATGCCTGCTCTCAGGGCGCCTAAGTGGCAACAGTTGGTTAAGTGTCTGACTCTTGATTTTGGCTCAGGTCAGGATCTCAGGGTTGTGATCTCAAGCCCCACAGAGCCCCACATTGGGCTCCGGGCTGAGACTTGCTCTTCTCTCTGCCCCTCCCCCCCATAATTAAATAAATTAATTTTTTTTTTAAAAATGCCTGCTCTCGTGTGGTCTCTCTTCAGGAATAAGTAGGGGAAGGAGATAGATAACAGATTAGCAAAATGTTAGTTTGGGTCATAAGAAATTGCTGTTTTTGTAGGTAAGAATTTCATATGGTACAACCTAACATGTGTTACCGTGTTATAAAGTATTAATAACTGTTAATTGTCACTAGTTATCATGATTATTTCTATTAAAAGATTGGTGCAAGGGTTGGTACACCATCCTAGGATTGTTGCCCATTGCATCTTGTCAAATGACAGCATGTGATATGTATGGGTCTTGACTCTCTTCACCCCTGTTTATGTCAGGACAGTTGGAAACACTAAGCCTTAACCCTCTAAAAGTTGCTTCCTTGCTTCTTATGGGGGACATATGTCTGTCTCAGGCACTATGCTGGCCCCTGCAGGAATGACCAGGAGAAACACCAGCCTTGAGGATAATAGAATTTGTATCTGGAAAATCATACATGCAGAAGTATATTAGAGAAAAAAAAGCACTATGTTGCATGTGTTCCAAAGTGGGAGGAAGACCATCTCATTCAGGGATTAAGGAGGGTTTCTTAACATCATGGCATTTAAGGTAAACCTCTGAAGATGAGAAGACAATTGACTGGTGAGGTTGGCCTAGATAGGTTTACCAGCTCCGTCAGTGTGGATTATGGAGTAGCGAGTAAGTGTTGGGCTTTTGTAGGGCAACAATGGGCAATACGGTTTGAACAGTAGACTCACAGAACTGAAGGGACTATATGCTGTGAATTATGGATGAATTTATTCATCTTTATGTGCTCAGTGCTCCGTCAGTGTCTTCGGTATTGCATGGATCCATGGAGACACAAGGTACCACCTCTGAGAAACTGTCCTTCAGAGAGCTATTAAATTCTTCAAGACTACCTGCTTTCAGAGCTAAGACTAAACCGTGGGTCAGCATATTCCAGGACTGTTTCCACCGTTCAGTTCAGGTTGGCTTTGGTCCATATCTCAGTAGTCCCCAGATTCACAGCCAAGGGGTTTATAATAACTTCAGTAGGTACTGGCTTTCTCTAAAATATTTTTAAAGGGAGAATAACTTGTTTTTAGACAACTGATCAGATGATGGTTTGTGAAACATAGATTCCAATTGTGAGAGACTGGAGGCAGGGAAGTGTCTGGAATCTATTTCAGAAGTCTAGGTGAGAGCCTGTTAAGACTATGTTTTTAAGCCTTTTGAAAGGAACTTTTAAAAAGCTATCTGCACAGAGCTTTGTGATTTGCAAAACAAAGCGTCATTGCCTCATTAGCTTAATTTTTTAATATCTAATTTTTTTTCTAAAATGATACTTTGTGATCTTATTCAATTTTATCCCCAAAATAACCCTATGTAAAAAGTAGGGCAGGACTTATTTATCCCAGACTTACAGATGAGACCTTAATCTGCTTAGTGGAAGATCACAAAACGGGAAATGGGAAAAGCTGGGGCTCATACTGAAGGGTCTTTGACTCCCTGGTATCTTGACACAGAAGGTCATGAATCCCTAAAGTAATTATCTTAATCTTTTGGATATCAACCTATGTTCTTTGGTTGGTTTTTTAAGATTTCATTTACTTGAGAGAGAGAGTGAGAGCGAGAGAGAATATAAGCGGGGTGGGGGGGGAGGCAGATGGAGAGGGAGAAGCAGACTCCCTGCTGAGCAGGAAGCCCAACGTGGGACTCAGTCCCAGGACCCTGAGATCATGACCTGAGCCAAAAGCAGATGTTTAACCAACTGAGCCACCCAGGCGCCCTTCAGCCTGTTTTTATCATGTTGAGAATATCTGCGTTAATATACTCTTTTGAAGCAGTATAACTAAATTATGAAGAGTACAAACATTAGAGCCAGACTACTTAGATTCAAATCCTGACTCTACCATTGACTAGCAGTATAATCCTAGACACGTAACCTTTCTGTGCCTCAGTTTCTGCATCTATAAAATGGGAGACAGAAACCGCAGTTGGTGAGAACTGAGGAGGTACCAGCTATACGGTAGTGTGCAGAACCCTGTCAGAGTGCACTAGAATCTCTGTGCAGGGTGAGTTGTTGTCAATGCTGCTGCTGCTGTTGTTCTGATTAAAACATTTAGTGTCAGCCACGGAAGGATTCGCTGTTGTAAGTGAAGCATTCTGGTGTAACTTAGAAAACCGAAGTCAATTTTTCAACCTGAAAAATGCAAATGCTGATCATAATAGGCAGTGTTTATTGAATGCCTATGTGCTAAACATATTCTAAGCTCATTTACATAATACTATGAGGTTAGTACTAGTATTATCCCCATTTAAGAGGTGAGGAAGCAGAGGCAGTGAGACATTAAATAATCACCCAGCGGGGGGCGCCTGGGTGGCTCAGTCAGGTGAGCACGCGACTCTTGGTTCCGGCTCAAGTCATGATCTCGGGTTCCTGGAATCAAGCTCTGCATCCTCCGTGCTCAGAGAGGAGTCTGCTTGAAGATTCTCTCCCTCTACCCCTCCCTTCCTCAAATAAATAAATCTAAAATGAAATAAGCAAATAAATAAATAATCCATCACCCAGTGAAGCAAAGATCCAGGTCCATGCACTGTGAGGCTGGAAGCTAGTCTCTAAACCTCTGTGCACTACTGCCTTTCAGAGAGATACAGACTTGGAACAACACTGAAGTCAAAGGACAACGAGAAAGTTACATTGGGATCCGAACTTCATGATTTTCATTCCCTTTTATCTAAATCTTGAACTTCAACATAGAAAATTGGCTAATAGAAACAGATATACAGAAATTCACCTTTTACATCGACAAGTAAAGTTATATCGACCTCCAAATAGATGTATCATAAAACGAAGGACTCAAATTTTTCGAGAAGCTGACCTGTTAGTTGTTTTCATGCTGGTAATCTTATTTAACCCAACACTGCATGTATCATTGGCCCTACTTTACTGACGAGGTAGTGAGGCTGAGAGGTGGCAGGTATGTTCCTAAGGTCTCGCAGCAGGTGGGTGGTATGGCTGGGACTCAACCCCAGTTCTTTTTGCTCCGAAAGCCCATCTTTTCTTCGTTGTATAGTTCACATAGAGAGTCTTTCTGGAATATCAGAAATAATCAACTGTGTGGTCTGTTTGTTCAAACAACAAATATTAATCGAGTATGTTTTGCTGTGTGCAGAAGAGTCAGTGATGAGCAGAACTCTTAGCACTTCTTAAAGAGCTTGAGGTGTTTGAGGACAAGTGTTCACATCAACTTGCTGTGTTTCGAAGCTCAGTGGCTAGTGGGAAGGAAGGAGCGAGGGAAGGGAAGGAAGGGATAGTACCCTCTCCTTCTAAGTAGCTAACCTCTGTTCTTGCTACCACCTTTGGGATCTCTAACTCTGTCAAATACCGTAATTGTCAGCTTTGATGTAAAACCAGTTTACTTTTTTTTTGTTCTTGTCTGTCTCCTTCTTCCTGCTGTAACAGATATTAATAGCCAGTAAAACCATTTTAAAGCAACTAGCTTACCACAAAATAATAAAAAGACAAAGCAATTGAAAAGTGGGTAAGGATCTGAATAGGCATTTTTCTAAAGACAAACAAATGGCCAGTAAGCACATGAAAAGATGCCCAACCTCATTAGCCATTAGGGAATTAAATGCATACCAAAACCACAATGAAATACCACTTTACACTTACTAGGAGGACTGTAATCAAAAAGGCAGATAATAGCAAGTGCTAGCGAGGAGGAGGAGCGAATGGAACTCTCATACGTTGCTGGTGGGAATATGAAGTAGTGTCGCCAGTTAAGAAAATAGTTGGCAGTTCTTCACAATATTAAGCATAATTATATTATCATAATTTCACTCCTAGGTGTACACCCAAGAGGAAAGAAAACATATCTACACAAAAACTTGTACACCATTGTCCATAGCAGCATTATTCATAATAGCCCCAAAATGGAAACAGCCTAAATGTCCACCAACTGACAAATGAATAAATAAAATGTGGTACGTTATGCAGTGGAATGAAAGATAATGAAGTCCTGATACTGATACGTGGTGCTACAACCACATACTGTGTGTATGAAATGTCAAGAGGAGGCACACCCATGGAGACAGAAAGTAAATTAGTGGCCGCCTATGGCTGGGGGTGTGGGCGGGGGATGGGAGTGACCCTAATGGGTATAGGATTTCTTGTTGAGGTTATGAAAAAGTTCTAAACTTAGATTGTGATGATATTTGTACAACTCTGAATGCAGAAACCATTGTGTTGTATACTTGAGATGGGGGCGTTTTGTGGTATGTTAATTATATATCAATAAAAACATTTTTAAAAAACAGGAGCAGGAGAGGAAAGAGGAGAAGTAAGAATATAGATAATCCACAAAGTGAAATCAAACGAGCAATGTTGAGGTAACCTCTAGAAATTCTGTGAATCTGTTAAATAACTACAATGTGATCCTATGCATGGAACTTGTAACGTATAGTCTTTCCACCTTCTGGGATGTTTTGCCAGTGTTCAATAATCCCTGGTGGAAAAGGCCCAGATTCTTTGTCCATCTTATAAATTCCTGCACTTTGCCTCTTACTGCATTCTGTGCTCGATCCTGGGACGATGCTACAGAAGGTAAACCGACAAAACTCTCTTCCTGTGTTGTTTCCAGTCTTCATGGGAGACAAACGTCATTCAAATAATATCACAAATAGATTGAAATCTCAACTTTGAGCAAAGCTAAGAACTGGAGGTGCTTGGTGCTAAGGGAGCATTTAAAGGGGGATTTGACGTAGTCAGGGAGGGCTTTCTCAGGGAGAGGAACTGAAATCGGAAGGAGAAGCTGATGGTACTGGGAATGTAGCAAAGAAGAAAGAAGGAAGGGTGCGAGGTGATGTTAGAGCCTTGGGGCGTCTGGTGAACTGAAAGTATGAAAGTTCATGGTTACCAGGACTGGTGACACGAACACCAAGCTGGAGCCAGGCCACGTTAACGAGGAGATCTCTGCGCTGAAAGCAATGGGAGGCCCTGCGGGGCCCTAGAAGGTGACTCTGCACTGGAGCTGTGATGTGGTGGTTAGCTTGGACAGGGGCCGGGCTGGATGCTGCCTGACGAGCTGGAAGTTCATTGTGGCAGTGGCCATCCAGAAGCAATGGTGACAGCTATATATTCTCATACTCTGTGCAAAGATTTTAATGAACAGCAAGGTAATGCAAGTTCCACAGAAAGTTGCCAGTAAAGGAATTTACCTTTCTTGCCCTCAGTATGCAAACTTTCTGCTCTATGTATACTTTAAAACGTTCCTCTGAAGGCAGGTGTAGAGCTATTTAAATGGCAACTGTTGTACCGTCTGGGTCTGGAGAACAAGCATCATCCCAGCCCTTGGCCAGCAGCCCAAGACAGACCTGCTAGGAAATGCCCCTAACAGATGTGCTCAGCGTTCTTTCCCCAATATGTGAAACTGCTTCACAACAATATAGTCCGTGTGTCTATGTGTCCAGTGATCCTTGTCATCACAGATCTGATACAGCTGTCTCAATAACATTTTAGATTTTTCAGAAATTTTCAAAAACGTTTAGATTTTTCCAACCGTATTTTTACTGTTATCTTTCATTGTGAAATAGTTTTGCTCCTTAGGGCAAGAACAGAAAAATGAGAGTGTGTCAGTCAGCTCAGAGTGGCCTCAACCTATGGGTTCTTTGTGGAGATTTTGGAATGTACGGGGTAACGAGATGCCTGAGGAAGCATGAGTCGTTTCTGAATTAACTATCGCTAACCTCAATGAGCTGTGACATGGAAATTCACGCTGTAACTGGCCATGCATTCTACCATTTCAGTCTCCACCAGCTCCAATAGCAACATTTTAGGAACACTTTTTACTCTCCACTTGCTATGCTTGATCCATATAAAATTTTCAAACACACCTATTGAAAAATCAGTGTTGAGTGTTATAGATACTACCCATGTCTCCAAATGGCCTGATAGTACTCGCTTTCTCAGATGACAGAGGCAATCAGATACAAATCGTGGGCTCTGAAATCTGGACAGACTTAAATTTCACCTCTTCTCTTCACTAGGAAAACATGCCTCATCCTGTCTGTCTGCATTCTTCATCCAAAAATGGAAGAAGAGGATGTCCACCTCTGTTGTGAGAATGGAGTATGATTTTAGACATGAAATGCTTAGCACAGTGCTTGGCATGCAGCAAGGGCTCCGTAAATGTAGCTATTGTTAACCCCAGATTTTGCCTATAAAAAATCTAGGTGTGCCAAGACTCTCATTATTCAGTACACAGTTCCTGAGAACCTGTGATGTGTCAAGCTCTAGGAATGTAAAGGTAAATAAGACCTCTTTCATTCGGTCTGATGCAGAGGTCACAAACTGGCTGTCAGAGTCCAGTCCAGATCTTAGTTCACCTCCGTGATGAGTTCTTATGATGTTTGATTTTATAAATCAGGAAATACTTACATAAAAATCCTGGTTTTGCTTTTCTCCTCAAAACAGACCAGTATTCCAAGCTGCCCCATAAATCATTTATGCACTTCCAGTTTATTTCTGCCCCTACTTTTCCAGCATTCCCTCACCCCAGCCTGCTTCCCGCATCCCCCATCACCTGTAGACACCTGAGTCTGCATCCCGGGACTAATACTGGAGACAGAGCTGTGGCCATTCAGGCAGAGTGGCCAGGGGCTGGGTGGTGGAAAGCCTCGGGGACCAATGGAAGCCTTTGGACTGGTTTTTAACAGATGATGATGGGGTGAGCCATTTGAAAAGACCGAATGCCCTCTGAAAAATCCTTTAGAAAATGTCAAAGCTTGAAGGCAGGGAGAGAATTAAAAAGTTGGCAGAGTAACTGCGATGAAAGTTGATGGAGGAGGACAGGGACCAAGACTGACTTCCATGCATCGTGGCAGCTGACTGACTGGGTGGTGGGTGCTTCTACTGAGAAAAGAAAGCTAGGAGAAAGAACACATTTGTGGGGAAGGATGAATGAAGTGGACTGGGTATAAGACAACAGGCTTGAGAGGGCTGCTCAGCCTAATCCAATTCAAATTCGTGAAAATCAATGATTTTTAAAACCTGCCTCTCAGACACAAATTGTCTCCTGCGGATTTGGGTCCTTGGACTCCCACTCTGTAGCATGTGGATACACTAGAAAAGGACAGCTTTGCCTCAATCAGTCCCACCCTAACCCCCCCCCCACCTGACCGCTTGGATTAGCTGACATCCTATCAGCAGGAGCTCCCCAGCACCTTCCTGGGCCCTTCTACAGTACTTGGCAACACTGGGAATTACTTAGGGAAAGTTGGATGCCAATCCTGGCTGTGACACTTAGTTAAGTCTCTGAGCCTTAGTTTCCTTATCAATCAAATGGGGATAGTAATAGGCTCAATCTCCTATAAAACAGAAATTAGTACACTTAGAATGATGCCTTTTGGAGCACCTAGGAAGTGCTGGGAAAGCGTAGCTGCCATTGATCTCATGCATTCCTTCTTGTATATTGAATTTCAGATTTCTCTGTAAGAAGGAAGGCACTTTTAAAATATTACCTCATTTGTCCTGACACAAACAGTAGTAGTAATAATGATAATACCCTCCACCATTTATTGAGCACTTACTATCTGTTAGGGCCTGAACAGGGTGTTTCTCTCCATCCTCCCTATCATGAAAGCATTATTATTACCGTCTCCGTTTTGCAGATGAGTGACCTGAGTATTCCAGAAGTTAATTCACTTGCCCAAAGGCTTAGGGGCACTAAGTGTCACAGTAAGGATTCAGAGCCTTATGTGCTGGACTCACATGCCTGATCATGGCACACTGCCTCTCCAAGAGATCGTTGACATTAACCTATGAAGAAGCTGAAGTTTAGAGAAGTCTAGTTTGTCATAACCTAGAGGTAGAGAAATTTGGATGTAAACCACTATCCGACTCCAAAGTCCAAGCTTTCTCTTCTATTCAGATAATACTAAAGAGTTAGACCCATGGGGATCTGTGAGTTTCCATTGATTTGTGGGAAATATGAAAAACAACCACATGGAGAGTTCTGCATAAAGCTAAATCTATTCAATTTCATGGACTGCCCTTTAAAACTGTGCCCTACCTAAATTTTTAGTGTTAAAATGGCTCTTCCTATGTGACATTATGGTAATGATATATGGTAGTAATTGGGAGGAGAGGACTTTAATAGGTTGAACCCTCTGAAATCACTGATACTTGACCATTTCTTGACTTACAAAATGGCAAATTCATGTGCTCCAACCTGTATTTCTTTAGTTTTCATTACTTGGGGCGGGGGGGGGGGGAAGAGTATCTCTATAATCCCAATGTTCTTTTGACAATTTTCTGGTCTGTGAAATCCCAAAGTCTGAAAGGATTTGTTTTGCAAATGATTGAATCAAAGCAGGCAAGGAGAGAGATTAGTAAAAGCTGACTTTGGTTTTGAACCTGGGTAAATAGGAGGCTGATACTGTCTCTAATTTTTAAAACAATAACATGAAAGAAATGAGAAAAAATAGATTTGTAGAGGAAGATAATGAGTTCAGTGTAGAATTTTTTTTTTTTAATATTTTATTTATTTGAGACAGAGAAAGAGGGAGAGGAGAAGCAGAGGGAGGGGCAGAGGGAGAGGGAGTAGCAGACTCCCCCACTGAGCAGGGAGCCTAATGCAGGCTTGATCCCAGGGCGCTGGGATCATGACCTGAGCTGAAGGTAGACACTCAACTGACTGAGCCACCCAGGCGCCCCTAGAATTTTAACTGTTAAGGTAATAATATGCCATGTGATTTCTAGTGCAGGTTCATTTTATCTATTTTTATGTTTTATTTTGCTTTAAAAAATTTTTAAATGAAGTATAATTGACATTAGTTTATCAATTTTGACTACTGGGCTTGATTAAAAATTATTCCTAATTGTTTTTAAAGTGCCAGCATCCAAGTTTGGAAAAATAGGTTAAAATATGTGTCTGGTGATTATAGGTCTTAATTCCGGGCTGGAATTCTCAGATGTATATCCTGCTCATTTGTAAACAGCTGGACTGTGTACTTAAAATCCATTTTTATCCCCAATTTGTAGTCCTTCAAGAACTGCAGGATTTCTAGTTTGGCTAAGGGAGCAGATGTCACTGTGTGAATCCTATTTTCTGTTTCAGATCCAATATGAAAATTGTGTCTATAACAAGAGCCTAGGAATTCCCTTGTATAGAAGCCAGAGAGAATGTGTCTGAGTCAGCACCGGCCTCTCTTTTGTGATAGTATGCAAATTGCCAATGGCAGAGTTCAAGTGCATTTGAATATGTGGCATTTTTCACAGCTCATTGTACTTTATATCTTGTATTTCTGAAAATCACTTGAGATTTGCCTACATGATAAATTTCCCTATCCTGGTCATAAAAAAAGACAATAGATTTACAGTCAAGTCTATTCCCTTCGTGAAAGTCACAAGAGGAAAGCTTTTGGCTTTTTCCTCCATTCTCTCTCCCTCTGCATCATAAATGAAGATAATATAGAGACCCGAGGGTAGCAAGTAAAGGTAACCTCATGAACTCAGAGACAGCAGAAACAGAGGTGCACATTTTTAACACAAATTCCCATCTTTGACGTCTGCTCGCTTGCTTTCACTCCCAACCCCTTTAACTGGTCTGCTGTGAAGACTCGTTACATGAAATTCAACTTGCCTGGAAGGAAGCTATTGCTTATCAGATTTTTCTAAACTGAGAAAATAACCTTACAATCATAATTATTAGCACAATTGCAATCACAATTATTAGGACCCAGCGAAGGAAAATGACGCATTGGCAGAGCCCAGAACTCAGACCTTCTTACCTGTGTCTAGGGCCCTAGTTTCTGAATTCCAGAGCTTGTCAGAAACCTTGTGCTGCTCACACTTTGTTCTTTGAACCTGTAAAGTTTTCACTTCTCTGGAGATGTCTTACTTGTCACCATCTTTTTTAAGGTCCTATAATCCCAAACCCATATCGTATATCTTATCCTTCAAAGGCAGCAGAAATTAAGCAAGTTTAGTATTGAAGGCCTATTATGTCCTGGACACCATGCCCGCCACAGGACATACCACAGTGAACAAGACGCATAAATCTTATCTTGAAGGTGCTTTCAGAACTGCTGAGAATAATGTCAGCTAACGCTTTCACAGCATTTCCTAGGTGCTCCAAAAGCCATCATTCTAAATGTATTAATTTCTATTTTATAAGAGATTGAGCCTTTTTTTTTTAAAGATTTTATTTATTTACTTGACAAAGAGACAGCGAGAGAGGGAACACAAGCAGGGGGAGTGTGAGAGAAGCAGGCTTCCCACTAGCAGGGAGCCCGATGCAGGGCCCGATCCCAGGACCCTGGGATCATGACCTGAGCCAAAGGCAGACGCTTAATGGCTGAGCTACCCAGATGCCCCAGATTGAGCCTATTACTATCCCCATTTGATTGATAAGGAAACTAAGGCTCAGAGACTCAGCTAAGTGTCACAGTCAGGATTGGCATCCAACTTTACCTAAGTAATTCCCTGTGTTGCCAAGTACTGTAGAAGGGCCCAGGAAGGTGCTGGGGAGCTCCTGCTGATAGGATGTCAGCTAATCCAAGGGGTCAGGTCGGGGGGGGGAGTTAGGGTGGGACTGATTGAGGCAAAGCTGTCCTTTTCTAGTGTATCCACATGCTACAGAGTGGGAGTCCAAGGACCCAAATCCGCAGGAGACAATTTGTGTCTGAGGCAGGTTTTAAAAATCGTTGAATTTGACTACTGTTGACTTTGACTACCTTTAAGCTGAGCAGCCCTCTCTAGTTTGCTATCTTAGGCTCCGTTCACTTCCTTCGTCTCTAGTCAGCTACCTTGCGGCTTGACCCCTGTGAGTTTGTTTCCCTGATAGATCTTTTCTGGGTTCCACCTCATTTTAATCAGTAGTCTCTTGACTGCAAGTTGTAAAACCTCTGCTTGACCTTACAAAGGGAAGTTTACTGATAGGCTGCAGGTCCTTTTTACATAACTACAGGGAAGGCAGGGGTGAAAGCCTTAGGGACAGCTGGAACCTGAATCCTGGTGCTGCCAGAGGTCTCTGTATGTCTCTTTGACTCTCTTCTCCCTCAGACTTGCTTCCTTAGCCTAGTGGGAGTGTGGCCACCAAAAGCTCCTAAGCTTCTCGGCCAGAAAAGGGCTGACTCTCTCCCCTTGGGTCCACTTTGGAAAATCCACAGGATGTTCTTGTGTGGTTCAAATGTCTACCGTTGGACTAGTTACTTCAGCTGGACAGACAGGGCATGTTGATTACCCAACTTTGGGATAGAAGTTAACCAGCTTTGGTGATTGTAAACTGGACATCCCCATTATTATCTATTATATAGAATATTCCCAGTCTTGCTTTTTATGTCCACCACTCGAAAGCTCCTTCTCTTGATCAGAGTAATTTGCTTGGCCCACAAAGCATTTTCTTTCAGGAGCTTATAGTACTGTGCTGATGATTATAACATAACGCACACAGAATGTGCTCTATCAGTTTGTTTCACAAAATGAGTTGATCTTTCCCCACTCCTTCCTCAGCCTTCTTATTTAGGGGGTCCCCTGTGCAAAGTCAACACCTTAGAATGTCCCAGAACCTCAGCTTTGAAGGCACTAAGAACTCCCTTGGTGCAGTAGTTGGAAAATTAGCAAGTTCTAAATTTATGTCTAAACACAAAACACAGAAAAAAGTCGCACACCCTAGGTCACTGCAGTGACTAGTACCATGAATTCTTTTTGCCTGCCCACGCTCAAAATAAGGTGGCATGACTCATTCTGAGTTAATGTTGTGTCTAAAAATGGAATCACTGTGTTGAGGCTGGCTCCTAAGAATCTCATGTGTGTCGTTGGGACGAGGTGAACAGCACTTTGCCTTTCCCTTGTGGTTTATCCTCAGGAGCAGGGGCTCTGCAGCACAATGCGTCCGGATCAAGTTCTGGTTCAGCATATGCTTTAGCCTCCTGTGCCCCAGTTAACCACGCACTGAGGATGATAATAACCCTTATCCCCTAGCTCTCTCGTAATACATCAGCATCCAAAATAGGGATGGTATCTAGCTCAGTAATTGGCACAGACAGTGCTCAGTAAGTTTTAGCTGTCATCACCATCATCATGCACTGGCCCCGTCCCTTGGCCCAGAGGTTTAAGGGGAATCAGCATAAGAAATGGAACAGGGGGCGCCTGGGTGGCTCAGTCTGCCTTCAGCTCCGGTCATGATCTCAGGGTCCTGGGATTGAGTCCCCCAATGGACTCTCTGCACAGTGGGGAGTCTGCTTCTCCCTCTCTCTCTCAAATGAATAAATAAATCTAGAAAGAAAGAAAGAAAGAAAGAAAGAAAGAAAGAAAGAAAGAAAGAAAGAAAGAAAGAAAGAAAGAGAAAAAAGGAAGGAAGGAAAGAAAGAAAGAAAAAAAGGAAGGAAGGAAGAAAAGAAGAAAAGAAAAAAGGAAGGAAGGAAGGAAGGAAAGAAAGAAAGAGAAAGAAAGAAAGAAAGAAAGAAAGAAAGAAAGAAAGAAAGAGAAAGAAAGAAAAAGGAAGGAAGGAAGAGGAAGGAAGAAAAGAGGAAAAAAAGGAAAGAAAGAAAGAAAGAAGAAAGAAAGAAAGAAAGAAAGAAAGAAAGAAAGAAAAGAAAGAAAGAAAAAGAAAGAAAAGAAAGAGAGAGAGAGAGAGAGAGAGGAAGGAAATGGAACAGGGTGTTGGACCAGAAACTTTTCAGAGCTCTGATTTCCTCATCTCATCCTTCCACATTTTGAGGACAAGAGAAAGGGAAGGAAACTGTCACTTCTCAGGCACCTGCTGTCTGCCACACACCTTCCTGCAGATATCATTCACTTATAATTCAAAGTTTCCATAACTTTTTTCTCTACTATCTGTCGCACCAGATATGTAAATGTCATAAGCGCAAGGCTCCGTTAGTCGTCTTCCTTGCTGGCACAGAGTAGATGCTCTGTAAGCATGTGCTGAGTTCAACTTTGCTGGCAACCCCTTACTTAGGTAGCTGTTATCGTATTCTTCCTGATGCTAAAAATTAAGGTTTCCGAGCACTACTGCTGCTAATAAGTAGTGGAACCAATCTGAACCCAGATTTTTCTGGCGACCGTTCCAGTGCCCTTTTTATTTACAAGTGCAAATGAGGATGAATGCAACCAATTAGTAGTAGCTCTGTGTGATATCCAGATTGGGTTTTTAAGTCTTTGGCTGGGGAGGTCAGCTCCTTCCCATGCTAGTTAATCTGGGTTTAAGCAAAGGTAGAATTGCAGACTTGCAGTATCATTTTCAAATAGAGGCACTGTTGCTCTTCGGAAGGCTATTTGATCCACACCGGAAGGAATAATACCAGTGGTTTCCATTTATAAGGCAAGTTAGAAGTTTGATTCTAAAAATTCCCATGAGCACCGTTTATTGACCTTCCCATGTCTGTCTTTTTTTCAACTGTGATCCTTTTAAGTGCGAGCCACAGGATCACCTTCGCTGTGCATCCTTTCTTTCAGGGCTGGCTCTGAAGTCCACGCAGGTGCATTTAAGATTTGAGTTCCTGAACTTTGATTCATTCAGCACTGGCCCTTTATCAAGCTCACAGTCTATTCTGCCATATTTTGAAGAAACAAACAAGACAAAGTCAATCATATTAGTGTATGGGAGACAGACACATAAAAAGATACCACACGGTGTTGCATAAATTGTGAGAAAAAACTTGGTCATGTTATGGAAGGGGCACTGCCCAGGGCCTCAAGGAAGAATTACAACATGAAGTAACTTGTGAATTCATGTCATGTAATCTGTTTAGGAGCACAGCTTGGGGGGGTAAGTTGGGGAGGGGGTTGTTGGGGAGGAGTTCTAGAGTGCTTGCCCTCTATGGGAGAAATTGAGAGAGAATCTACATCTAACTGAGAAAGAGCTATGGTCCTAAAAAATAAGTGGACAGATAAGGGAAATCACAACCATCCCAGGGACCTAGGCTGCAGGCTCCGGATATTATGTTCTGGTGTTGAATTTCTCAGGTTGTAAACCAATAGAGAATTGATGAGACAGGATGAGATTGTAACCTAATCTAATAATAATGAATGGGTGGGCATGACCTCATCATTATCTATTGTATTGTTACAAATCTGATGGGAGCCTGTTGAATCAAGGGTATGTCAGTTATGTTCAAAAAAGAAACCAAGGTGGGGGTGGGGGATGTCAGATTGTACTCCAGCATTCCCCAAAGGAGGAAGTGTCCTGTCCATGTAATTATTTTCACCAACTCTATAGTAGAGTTAGGAATATGGGTGCATCAGTGCTGGTTCCCATTTACTGTCATCATTAACATCTTTATTACGTATTTGTTGTCTGCTCAGTACCAAACTAAGTGCTTTTCATGCATTGCCTCATTTAATCCTTACAACATCCCTAGAGCATAACAACCTTTTTATAAATGAGGAGACTGAGCGAGGCTTGGAGATGTCAGATAGTCTGCTCGGGGTTGCAGAACTCTTGAGTCAAGGATCTAAGGTCACAAACTCCTGCTACTTTGCTCTACAAGTCACACCTCTCACCATCTTCAGATAGCTTACCTACCTGCAGTCTGTATGTTAGACCTGCCACCTGGTGTCTCTCAGACATCTACCAAGGGCTACAGTAAGCCCATCCTTTCTCCTATCCCAGTCAGTCTGTTTCCAGGTTCCCTGCCTTGTCCATGTCCAAATGCAGCAGTTCATGCCTGAGAGTAAACCATCAGATGATAATTTCCCCTGTAACTTTGCCTGTAAAGAAGGATGGGATATGGTGGGAAGCAGACATAAGCATTCTGGCCAATCTGTTGGTGTCAATAAACTGCCCTTTAGGATGCATTGGTTTCCTGTGTGTTTTGGTAGTTTATTTCTCTCAAAAATCTGGCCTCTGCACTTTTCCATGGGATTCAGGACTAACTTAACTCTGTATCCTCCAGTGTCTTTAGTGACTTTGAGGAGAAAAAAGTTCTAACATCAGAGTTCAGACCCTGAAAGAACTAAATATTCGGTATGAATACAGAGTTAGAGATTACTGGAATGGCAAAAGAAGTGCAAACTCTAGCTGAAGTGACCATGAATGGGTATCTGATAGGGTTAAAGCCTGATCTAAAGGGCCCAAAAGAAGCATTTGGAAATGACGAGGCTGCCTTCATTAATGAGTCTTAGTTCAGATGGAGGAACAGAACTTTTATGACTGGTGCTTTGGTCATTTTTGTAGTGGAGCCCAAGCCCCGTGGTGTTTGCTAAAGTTGGAGCGTGCACTTGAGCTCTTCAATGCCGTTAACTGTTGTATCTTTTACGTTTCAGGAGGACATCTCCCAGGTGGCTGGTCAGGGCATGGTGGCAGGTCAGCAGAAGGCACTGGAGTGCCTAAGTGATGATGTACGTAATTTCCACTTTAGGTTTTGCTCTACTGGGATGGTGTGCATTATAAATGGGATCCAGAAGAAAAGGAAGTGATTGCAATGAAATCAGACCCTTTATTACTTGCTAGGAGGTTATGGTGTGTCTTGGAACTTGAAGTCAACCCACAGCCATATCACTGATTCTGTGCAAGGTGTGTGGAAATATTCTGTGTGCATTTCCTGGACCAATACCCTGAGCAGGTGTTTAAAAGTGAGCCATCCCTACAAACACACCTGCACTTAAATCCTAAGAGTGCCGTGTCTTAATGTCATGAATAAAAATCTGAAGTGTGAGAATTTGCAGTTCTATAAAAATATAAATACAGTAACTTTGGTGTTCCTTATGTTTTATGTTCACTTCTCTTAAAAAAAAAACAACTAAGTTTCTGTCTGTCAAATTTTTGTACTTTTGTTGCTGTTGAGTGTTTCCTTTTTTTTTTTTCCTTTTTAAAATCTTGATTCTCATTTCTATGTGCTGGCTAATACTTTCATGCTACTAAAATTTACATTATTACTGTATTAGCTATTTCTATGTTTAAGGAACTAGAGCTCCCATGATATTTCAAACACTGCCAAAGAAAATACCTTTGAAAATTCTCCACACTTAAATGCTAAAAACCTAAATAAAAACGAGTAGTTGTAGGGGTGCCTGGGTGGCTCAGTCAGTTGAGCATCCAACTCTTGATTTTGGCTCAGGTCATGATGTCAGGTTCTTGGAATAAAGCCCTGCATTGGGCTCCACGCTCGGAGGGGAATCCGCTTGAGACTCTCCCCACCCCCTGCTTGCTCATGCATTCTCTCTCTGAAATACACTTTTTTAAAAATGAGTAGGTGCAAGGGTGCCTGGCTGGCTTACTCAGTAGAAGATGCAACTCTTGATCTCAGGGTTTTGAGTTCGAGCCCCACGTTGGGTGTAGAGATGTTATTTATTTGTTTGAGAGAGAGACAGAGATGGCGAGCCAGGGGAGGGAGAAGCAGGCTCCCTGCTCAGCGGAGAGCCTACTTCTCCCTCTCCTCCCCGCTCTTACTCTCTGTCACCGTCTCTGTCGCTATCTCTGTGTCTCTCTCAAATAAATAAAATCACTTTTTAAAAAATGAGTAGGTATAGAAAGAAGCTTAAAAATAACCAGATTTGGTTCAAATGGAAATGTGTAAGCAAAAATTTTTTTAACTTAAGACCAGACTTTATGTGATATATTTGTGAATACTATTAATATGTTAATGCTTCATATGCTGCCACTTATCTCAAGGCATGTATCAGGCATCCCTAAAATGTTATAACCATAGAACTTTAGAGCTGTGACAAATCCTAAACACCACCTGTCCTTTCTTTTCCATGCTGAAAAATGAGTGCTTAAATATCTAAAGTATTGTCCTTCGGGAAAGTGATTATAACCCTTTTCCATGGCTGCTGAAGAGAACCAGCCGAGGTCAGTGGACAACACCTGCTGTGAGGCTGTGTCAGTTCCTTATGAAGAACTTCCCAACCCCCTGAGCTGTTCCAAACCACCCTGGATGGTTTTTAACCAGGAGCTGGCTGGTCATTTATTACCAAAAGACATAAAGACATTAATAGCTATTATCAGCTGAAATCTTAAACTGCTCTTGGCATAATGATAGGTTTATTTATGTCCTTTTCTTTTTGATCTTTGGAACAAGCTCTCAAGGTTTAGAAATATCCCTACCAATTTACAGATGAAGAAGTTTAGGTGTAAGGAGGGAAAGTGACTCGCCTGTGGCCACACGGCTAATCAGTACTAGCAAACTCAACAATTCATATCTTCTTTAAATGGTGATTTTTGTTTTCCCATCATAAATGAACTGTAAACTTTTTCCCCCAGAAAACCCTGATAAACATAATTTTGGCACAACACAGGATTTTTATAATTCCCAAAATGCCCTTTGTGGTCTCTTAGAAACCCATTTACCCTGGGTGAAGAATCCATGGATTAACTTGAAGCAGTCATTCCTAAAGCAAACAGAACTTGCCTGGGCTCCACCTAGGTGCCGATTTATTTGGTCTAGGATGGGGGGGGGGGGCTCCCAGCTCCCAGCTCCCAGCATCCATAAATTTAAAAAGCTCCCTGACAATTTCTATTATGAAGACAGGGTTTGAGAACCACTGGTTTAGTTAGGTTGGATAACCTAGAACATCCATTCCAGCTCTCCTGTTTGAGTTAGAAGACGTTCAACAGCGAATCCAGCCTTTCTTATCTTTCATTCTTAGTGGTGTGGGTTTGTGCCCACGGGTGAGTCACAGGAGCACACACCCATCACCACACCTACCAACAAGAGGTCGGCCTCTAAAAATACATGGTGGGTGTTTCACTTGGTTTCTGTGGACTGTCTCCTTGTTTTTCAATTGAGTTCAGTACTATCACTATCTGTTGGAAACGTGTTATGCACAATGCAGTGGGATGCTACCTGGAGCTGGGATGTAATGATTAGCACCGACATTCCTGTTGTAAAAATCACATGATTCTGGGGCCCCTGGGTGGCTCAGTCAGTTAGGTGTCTGACTCTTGGTTTCATGATCTCATGGGTTGGTCTGCTTGAAGATTCTTTCCCTCTGCCCCTCCCCCCTCCTCATGCGCTCTCTCTCTCTCTAAACTAAATTAAATAAATCTCTTTTTTAATCACATGATTTTTGTCACAAGAGCACTCTCTAGCTTGCATTCAGCTTTGTTATTGATGGTCTTTTTAAAGGTGATACAAAACAAAAGTTGAACGTAAGTACTGTTCAGATGAGGCTCAATCTCTGCAAGAAGTTTCTCTTCTACGTCAAGTATGGGTGTAATCAGTCTGAGGATGATACGGTGTCTCCACAGTGTCACACACTCAGGCGCCTCTTATTTGATTACTGCCCTCAAAAAAATGCGTCCATTTTTTGGTCTGAGATGGCTGCTCTGGTTATTGTCATCCCATCTGCATTCCAGTTAGGGAGAAGAGAAGGCAGGATCCTTTTCCTGTAGAAAATGACCTGAAAATTGTACAGTTCACATCCGTGTACATCCTACTGACCAAGACTTAGTCTGCAGATGCATCTAGCTTCAGGGACACTGGGAAATATGGTCCTCAGAGTAATTGATATCTAGGTGGTTCCAGTGTTCAGTTTTCTGGTAGTAAACCCATATTTGTCATTTTTCCACTAACCTCTTTTTTAAATCACTGAAAATATGTCTTTGATTAAGTCTTTTTAAGTAAGTATACGGTCGTCGTTAAACGTTGGTGAGAAAAACTACAGAAAAGAAAATGAGCATCCGTAGAATCAGTGCCTAGCAGCTGTTTGATAAGCATTTTAAATCTGTAGCATTCTGGGGCACCTGGCTGGCTCAGTCGGTAGAACACGCAACTCTTGGTCTCAGAGTTATGAGCTCGAGCCCGATGGGGGTAGAGATTGCTTAAAAGTACTGGGTGTTATACGCAACTAATGAATCATCGAACTTTACATCGGAAACCGGGGATGTACTGTATGGTGACTAACATAATATAATAAAAGAAACATTAAATAAATAAATAAAATAAAATCTTTAAAATATAAAAATAAAAAAATAATTTGTAACATTCTTTAGCTACTACTGACTTTCAGTCTGACCTCTTCCTCTAAATAATGGTGTGATTTCAGACGTGTCACTTGACAATGGTTCCTTTATCTGGAAAAGAAGTAATATTGTCTACCTCTCCAGGTTGTTTTCAGGATTAAAAGAATTCATGGATGTAAAAGTGTTTTTAAAAACTGGAAAGCACAATACAGATACACAATGCTCGTGGTGTTCTGGCTTTTATATACTGCATGGTGCCTTGAATTGAGGCATAGCCTTCCACGGACAGAATCTTGAGGTATCATTGTTCTGGAGCAGTTACCTTGATCCTATTTCTAGACTCCAGGGACAGCCTGGTGCTTCACTGCCTCCACCAGAATCTTCCAGCTGGGGATGGGTTCCCTGGCTAACTACAGATCCAGAAGGCAGGTCAGGTCACTACCTATGTTTCTTAACTGCCTGTTAAGCAAGCATGGAGTCCTTTTGGTTTTTCTCAGTTTTCTAATACTAATATTCATTGGCGGTATTATTAACAAAGATCCAGAATTACGAGTTAGCTTTCCAAAGCTCACACAGCAAAGGTCTCTGTACCTTCATTGATTTACAAATTCATTTTCAACTGTGAGATTCCATGTCTTCAATTTTGCTCTTCTATATCCATTCATTGACTCATTCATTCATTCATCAAACATGTATTGAGGCTCTACTATGTTCCAGGTACTGGGAATCAAGGGTGAATAAGATATAGTTCATTGAGGTGAATTAAAATGTAGTTGGTGTACCTGGCACTTAGTAGGCTTCCAGTGGATGCTTATTTCCTCTTCCTGGCCCTCATGTTGCTCAATTAACCTGCCTAAAGCATTTAACGATTGTGGGTGTATCCAGAAGAGAAGGACATCATTGTATGCTCAGAACATCTGCAACATAGATTGCTTTTCAGTGGGCCCAACATGGGTATGTGGACTTCACATCGACTTCATCAGAATCAGTGGAAATTGTCAAAATTTTTGTTCGGCTTCCCGGCCCCAACATCATATACAGACCACAGTGATAGAGTATCATCAGCTGTTAATACTTCTTCCCTTCCTCCATCCATCCTTTACTGGAGCATCTTAGATGTAAAGTTAAATAGGGAAGCATGGGGGGTGGGACAGAAATCATCCTGACTTCCTCCTGCAACCTTTCCCGCTCTAAATTCTCAGAAGACATTATTGGAGTGCCACCATTGTTTTGGTAACAACACACCAGTTTTAAAGTCTTATCCTTTGGTTTTCGTTCTCCTCTTTGACATTCATCTTATTTTCCCTTCTTTTGTAGGCTGTCAGCCAGATGAAACAGCAAAAATATTCAACAAAAGTCTGCTTCAGTTCACAAGAGACACCTTTAGCACCAGCTCCGTTGTACCATTCAACGGATGCGGATTTCACAAGCTATGGTATGATTCTTTCTGTGAGCCGAACTGAATTGACTCCTCAAACATGAGAAAAGGAGGGGATTGTGATACCCTGGAAAGAGCACTGGATCAGGAGTCAGGAAACCTGGCTTTGCACCCCTTCTCCACTTCCTTAGCTCTGGGACTTGGGCAGGTCACCATTTTCCTCACCTGCTACCGGGATTGCCTATTGCTTATTGAGTAGGAAAGAGCCAGAACAAAAAAAGGCCCTCAGTAAATACTGTTTGCATATGAGGCTTACAAATTATTCTGTAATCTCTCCAAAAGAGTGTGTTTAGTGTATGAGTATTATCTCCTAAAAATCATATTCAGTCAAATTGTTAGCCTTGCATATGTTGATGTAAGTTATTTGAAGACTGTTAATTTTCAGTGCTTAAAGAGTATTCACTTTCTCTCTTTGAATTCCTGGCATGAATTATGCTGACTGGCAGTTGAAAATAGAATTTCGAAATGAATAATGAGTATTTCCACTTTGCTTTTTATGTGATATAAGTCCGTTAAAAAAAACAAAAAGTGGCCTATTTAAAACACTGTGCTCACCAGTGGCAAAGCATACCCCTGCATGAATTTAACGGGCCTGACACCTTTATGCATTTGTCTTGTGCATATTTTTCATAAATATTAACTCAACAAAAACTTTAGAAAGCAGGTATTATTCTAAAGTACTGGATTTTTACGAAAATACTTAATGAATGTGGTCAGCAAACTATGACCCGTGGGTCAGATTTGGCCCACCATCTGGTTTTGTACGGTCTGCAAGCTAAAAATGGTTTTCATATTTTTAAGAGGTTGGAAACAATCAAAAGAATATTTCATGAAAATTATCTGAAACCCAGACTTCCATGTCCATAAATAAAATTTTATTGGAATACTTATTTGTTTACCTGTTGTCTAAGGTTGCTTTCACAGAATAAGGATAGAATTGGGTAGTTCAGCAGAGAATGTATGGTCTGTAAAGCTCAAAATACTTACCACCTGGCCTTTTACTGAGAAAGTAACCGCACTGTAGACCAATTGAGTTTTGATAAGATGCATCACATATTTATATCTTGATAACAGAAATTAATCTCCTATAATTTAATCTGTGGAAATTCTACTCATTCGGTCATCTCCTCACCAAGCATTTATCAGGGGCTTGATATGTCAGGCTCTGGGCTGGGCTGTATGGGAGAAGTGCGTACCAACCCTGACTCAGGACTGGCTTGGGGGAGGCAGAAATGGAGGAAGAGAACGACATCCCCAGCATCTCTGACTATGTGTTCTCTCTTCTCACTCAAAAGGCTAAACTGGTCATTTATAAAAGGAGTATAAACTTTGTAATGCATTCATGAAATTATGCACTATCGCACATTGTTTTTATTGTAAATGAATGGAGAATGGAGTGTGAAATACATATGCTGCCAAAAGATCTAGAGTCAAATTAGGTTTATAATTTAGTATTCTCCTTCTAATGGGGCATTTTTTATTGTTACTGAGGTTGCGTCACTAAATTTCTCACTCTTAACTAGGAGGCCATTAGATTAATAAATTCCGTGTGGTCAGAAAGAGCAACTGTGTGCGTGCTACGTTATGCCAGCTGCTGGGCTGGGCACCTCACACACACTGTTCGTTTACTTCCTGTTGGAAAGCAGTTCGTTACATGCATTTTTTGGGTGAGGAATGAGCCTCCATTTCACCCACCTATTAATTTCCTTCTTGGGAACTTAAATCCACGTCCCCACCACTCCAAAACCTGCTCTGTTATTATTGCTGAGTCAGAGCAGAGCCCTCCACAGGCTTACCTAGAGCCTGTTTCCTTTTGTTTAATATCAGGGATTGGCAAACTTTTTCTGCAAAGAGCCAGATAGTAAATATTTAAGGCTTGTGGACCATATGGTCTCTGTTGCAACTACTCAACTCCGCTGTCGCAGGGTGCTAACAGCCGTAGACTGGAAGTAAATGGATTAGCAGGGCTGTGTTCCAATACAACTTCATTTATGGACATTGAAATTTGAATTTCATGTAATTTTCACATGTCTTGAAATGTTATTTTTCTTTTTTTTTTTTCTTTCAACCTTTTGAAAATGTGAAAATCATTCTTAGCCTGCAGGCCATAGTCTGCGGGCCTTTGCTTGTACAGATGTGTAATGAGCTTTGTGGATCCCAAGTTGGCCCCTGTGCATTAGCTGCGGCTGACCAGCAGGTGGGGCCCTTTATTATCAGCCCTTAACTAAATTCTATCCCAGGGTAAGAGTCAGTACTCATGAGGATCGAACTTAGTTGTCAAAAAAGATGACATTCTCTGGAGGCTGTTATTTGTACAAGAATCTCTTGAAGCTAACATTTTGAATATTTTGGTTTTTCAATTAGTTAGGTTCAGTCATCTGGAAAATGCACATATGTAGAAGTTATGCTAGATAAAGGGGTTGTATGAAACATCTTGTCCTAGCCAGTAAATATTTTTTTCTCTCATTTGTTAGAGAAACCCAATTTAAAACAATGATTTAGGGGCGCCTGAGTAGCTTAGTCGATTGAGTGACCGACTCTTGATTTCAGCTCAGGTCTTAATCTCCGGGTGGTGAGTTCAAGCCCCACATTGGGCTCCACGTTGGCTGTGGAACCTACTTAAGAAAAATAAATAAATAAAATAAAACAGTGATTTTCAAAAGTAAACCTTGGGGCACCTGGCTGGCTCAGTCAATAGAGCATGAGACTCTTGGTCTCCAGGTCGTGAGTTCCAGCCCCACTTTGAGGGTAGAGATTACATTAAAAAATTTAAATATGAAATCTTTTTTAAAATTTTAAGAAGTAAAAAGTAAACCTTTATAAAGTAGCAGTAACTCTTTTAAGAAGTTTTTCAGCTATGGACCCAGTAATTAGTCCTTGAATGTTGTGTTTATGACACTTTTTATTCATTCATTCATTCATTCATTCATTTACTGTGTATATATTTCAGGATCATTCTTAGGGGTAATTCTTATTTTCAGCCACGTCATACTTTATTGATGAAATCCTTTGTGTATGTTCATTTGTGATATGCTCTAATTGAAAGTATTTAAGCACTAATTCTTCTTCGTGTCGTCTAACTATAACTCAGAATCTTTTGTCATACCAGTCTTCATTTTCATTATAACATACGCCTATATGTACTTAGTCATTGAATCATCTTACATCTTTCCGTATGAGTTTTCAGGGTATATTTTAAGATTTAAAAATTTTCAAGTATACTTAAAATAGATGATTAAGTCAGGCGGTAGTTATTGTTTTCATCTCAAAGGTGTCGCGTTTCATCCCTTCCTGAATAGGCATTAAGGACCCAGCTCTTTCCTTCATGGTGCTTAGCAGGAAAAGAGTGAAGTAACACATACGTGCAAACCATGTACTCCCCAGCTAACGGAGTGTGCATGCGGGCTGCCTCTCCTCCTTGTGTGTCATTCTGTGTTTCATCCTTCTCCAGGTGGTTTCCAGGCCCCTCTGTCAGTGGACCCTGCCACGTGCCCCATTGTTCCTGGCCAGGAAATGATTATAGAAATATCCAAGGGACGTTCAGGTCTTGGTCTCAGCATTGTGGGAGGAAAAGACACCCCTTTGGTAAGTTCCTAGAAGTGAAGTATATCCGCTGTCACAGAGTTCGTTGTTGGGCCTTTATCACTTCTGTGGAAGACTTGGCTTTCTCATGGTATAGAAAAAAACTAAGGATAGATATGCATGTATATTCTGGCCAGCTTTCAAGTTTTTCTCAGTGTTGAATTTTCACCAGGATTTTCTCTACATTGAGTGTTTTTTATAAATGCTTATTAGACTAACAACATTGTAGCAGCATTTAGAAATATTGTAACAGGATTTAGGGGTGTCTGGGTGGCTGTCAGTTAAATGTCTGACTCTTGATTTCGGTTCAGGTCATGATCTCAGGGTCATGAGATCAAGCCCCAAGTCAGGCTCTGCACTCAGCACAGAGTCTGCTTAAGATTCTCTCTCTCCCTCTCCCCCCAGCTCACATGCACACTCGCCCTTTCTCTCTCAAATCTGCTAAATTAGAAAATAAACATTAAAAAAAATAACAGGATTTAGGCCAGTTCCGGTACATACTAAGTGTAAAGTAAGTATGAACTGTTATTATTATGATCATCACTATTATTTCATGGAATGCTAGATAAAAATATATATCAGTTATTCTAGCACAACAATTAAGGTTTTGCTTTATTCTAACTATGTTCATGTCTACTCATAATTTTTTTAAAAATTAGTCTAGAATGTTAGTTTTTGAATGGATGACAGATCTTTGAGTATTCAGTGTGCATGTGTATATATATATATATATTTATGTCTACTCATAATTTTTTTAAAAATTAGTCTAGAATGTTAGTTTTTGAATGGATGACAGATCTTTGAGTATTCAGTGTGCATGTGTATATATATATATAGATATGCATGTATATTCTGGCCAGCTTTAAAATATATATATACATTATAGAGCGGACGGGTTAGAAGGAGAGAGAGAATCTTAAGCAGCCTCCACATCCACGCAGAGCTCGATCTCACAACCCTGAGGTCATGACCTGAGCCAAAATCTAGAGTCAGACACTTAACCTGCCGAGCCACCCAGGCACCCTGTTTAGTATATTTTGATGTTACTACTCATTACCATTTTTTTGTAAAAGTTTCTGGATTTTGATTTATAAAAATGTGATGAATCAATGCATATATATTTGAATAGGTAATACGTACATATTATACTCAGTTAAATTGACACAAAAGCATATAAAGTAGAAAGCAAATCTCCCTCCAACCCTTTCGCCCTAGCCCTGCCCTCCACACCCATCCTGGGCCTCTCCCTAGAGACGAGGCTTCTTCTTAATAAATATGTTTTTAAATGAATATTTTGGTATTTCTTTTGCCCATATTATTTAGTAAGGAGTAGAGTGTATATGCAGATTTACAGATAAAACAAGTGTAATAGGATCAGTAAAAATCATTTTCATTTTTGGCAGGAATATAATATTTCCACGTTAGTACAGTCGGGAGGCGGGGAGATCCCGTTATATTTTTCTGTAGTAACTATTAGGCTCCTGAAGCCCTAGCCAACTCAAGAACCGCGCGGTGCGGCGGAAACCCAGGTCTCCGTGCCTTCTGCCCGCTCCCTGGCCTCAGCCTTCACCCTCCCACCGTCCCACCCGATCTCGCAAAGGCGGCACCACGCACTCTGCTAGTGCGCAACCTAAACAGGACTGTGCTTAGACGCCGGGGTTTATTCATTAAAGGATTTTAGCTCCATCCACCTGATTAAAGTATTGCTGTAACTTTCCTCCCGAGTTCAGGATTATTTATTTCCTGCATTACTCTCCCTTTGCCTGTGTAGGCAAGGCCTGAGGTGTGTGGCCTCATGCATACACGGGGATATTTTTTCATCAGCTTGGATGGAACTGGGAACACCTGGAGTTAACTAGCTCAGCAGCCAGTTTTAGCCCCCACCCTTTCATGGGGTGAGATTTAAATACGATTTAAAAATATTGCCTAGACCAGGTCACTTGAAGGGAAACTTCTAAAGAAAAGTTTGTCCCTTTCCTCAGCGACAGAAGCTGAACAGATAGCTTTCTAAGCCAGATAATGAGAAATGCAGAAAAGTTCTGGGGTCGTAAGGAATGAATGTATATACATATTCTCTATTTTTAAAGCATATCATGTATAAATTGTTATCCCCAGGTCTTTGGGGTAGTATGCAGAAGCTTTTGGCCAACCCTGAACATTGGCTGTTTCTCCCTTCTGGAGCCTGTTTTCTCATCTTTCCAAAGAGATATTCCTGAATATTGAACAAACTGAATTTGTATAAATCTATATTTGAAATGAACCAGGGAAATTACACTTTAGAGAAATTCTGTAGTGAATTCTTTCATGAAGAGGTAACCTCTAATTTATTTTTTGTGAATCTGCGTCCACCCTGCTTAAAATAAGGCAAAGCTAGAATTCCTCATAGGAAATACGGAAATTTTTTCCCATAGGAAATCCCATAGCCTGTTTTGCCCAGCTGAATGACTTTGTTAGCTGATTTTTTTTTTTTTTTTTTGGCTTTTTTATTAATCTGCTTTTGCTCTATGTGGGTGGGTTAGAAATCCTGAACAAGATGCACCCGTGCCACTGTTGGGGCTTCACTGTTGCTTACGCTTGCGTTGCTGGCTGCCGGCCTGGGGGCTTCCGCTGTCCACGTCACCTCCTGCTTCCTGGCTGAGGCTGTTCGCTAAATACTGTGCTCTGCTCCCGCTTCTCTGGCCACACGACGCAGGCCGCCCCACCCCAAAAAAAATTCTGTAACAGCATTCTGAAGTTCATAATCTGTAAGTCTGCCTTGTGAGACTGTAAATCCCATTGTCCTTGGAAGGATAAGTACCACTTAAAAATGAGAAATGGGACACAGCTTCTATTTCTTAACCTCAGGTACCTTATCAAAAGCTGGAAGTTAGACTCACGAGTTATTTACAGCCATGCCGTTTTTTGGCGAAGATGAACAGCAGGGGCTGGTGGAAGGTGCTTTCACAAATAAAACCATTGTTTACCACAGTGAAGATCTTTTTTTTCCTTCCAAATTTTGACATGGAACATGACATGCAGCCTTGTTGACACTCCAGGCCACATTATCCAGTGAGGTCACGCGACTGCGCCCAGCCAGCAGGAAGTTAGCAAATGCAGATGAGAGCATCTGAAAGGAAATTTGGACAGTGTTGACCCACTGTCAGAAGTACCTTTGCACTTGTCTTTGCACCTTTGATTGTGTGACGCACCCTCACTTCGGCTCTGATGCGGGGAAAGAGCACATTCTGAGTGCTGGTGACCCTTCTTAAGCTCCCAGTTAGGGTTTCTGGGCCTTCCTTGTTGTGTGTCCAACAGATACTTTTGCCATCTTTGGAGGAATCAAGCCTCTGGGACTTGGTCTTGACACCACATCAGTCCTATCTGCTGTAAATAATAGCTCCAGAGCCAAGGCAGATGGTTTCTGAGAGCAGAGAGGGAGATCTGCTAGCATCCCAGTATGTTTGCAGCCAGTCATCTAAATAGGCTTTTTAGGTACCGAGATAATGGTGAGGGTGAGCCTCTTGGGAAGGTTTATGAGCGCACCTGCACTCAGTCCTCAGTGACAGACTTCTGCCTCTGTTGTTTTAATCTTCTGTTGCGCTCCCGGGTCTACTTTTGGTGGTTGTGGCTCTTCTATGATCGCTTGCATGTGTTTGCTTAAAGGCTTGCCCTTTTCTTAGTGCCGAAGACATAAAGTTGAGTGAAATAACCCTGTCCGTACACGTTCAATCAAGTTTATTCTACCACCTTTGGTGTTTATGGTCTAAAATAAGGGACCAGCCAATGAAAAACCCTAATAAGGACTATTAAAATGGGGATTTTCTCTGAAAAGTAGAAAAAAGTACAACTAGCAGCATCTGGGTGGCTCAGTCAGTTAAGCTTCCAACTCTGGATCTCACCTTAGGTAGTGATCTCAGCGTCGAGAGTTCAAGCACTGCCTACCTACAGAAAGGAAGGAAGGAAAGAAGGGAGGGAGGGAAGGAAGGACTACAGTACACACTTTCTAAGTTTAATTAATATGGATTAGTTTTTATGTGTTTCTTATAAGCCAGTATCTTAGTCTGTTCAGGCAGCTGTAACAAAACACCACAGACCAGGGGGCTTATAAACAACAGAAATTTATTCCTCACAGTTCCGGAGGCTGAAAGTCCAAGGTCAGTGCCGTCATGGTCAGATGAGGGCTCTCTCTGGGTTGTAGACTTCTCATATCCTCACGTAGTAAAAGGAGCCTCTGTGAAGGCTCTTTTATAAGGGCACTAATTTCACTCACGAAAACTCTGCTCTCAAGACCTAATCACCTCCCGAAAGTTCCACCTCCTAATACCATCACATTGGGCATTAGAGTTTCTACACGTGAATTTAGAGGGGCACACGGCAGGGAAATCAGATAAGGTATGAAATAGGTAGTATATTTATTCATATCATTTCCTTCCATGCATTCATCCACCCATCATCCTCTCTCCCTCCACTACCACCACCACTCTTTTTGGTCTTGGAGTGCTAGTCTGCATGAAATCCTGCAGCTCAGAACACTTGACATATTCTGCTGAATGAACGACTGAAGACTCCTACCTCTTATGAAGCTCACCCCGTATTTCTACCCTCTCCCTGAATCCTGCAATTCCTCCTCTGAAATGTTTGCTTGCTGATGAGAAGTTTTATCTCTAGTGTCCTCAGAAGAAGTAAAACATAGTTCTCCAGTGTCATCTTGTTGGGGTTATTTTATTATCAGCTTTGGGAAGAGAAAGAAAAACTTAAGAAACAAATCTTTTATCTCAGATTATTGGCAGACTTGGGCTGTTCTGAAGTGCAGAAAGAATGACAAAAGTTTCTCCAGGACCCTCACTCTGTGCATTTTCCCCTCTCTGGTTACCATTGCCAAAGGCCCCAGACTATAGGCAGTGTGTTGTATCATATCTGATAAGGCTGAGTAATAATGCTGAATGTGTGGCATCTGAATCCCCGGTCTCTAACTGTAGGGCCGCGGACAAGCAACTTAACCCTTCGAAGTTAAATCTGCTTTTTCATTTGTGCAATAGTGGTGACAACAAAATCTATTTCTTAAGGTTGTTATGTGGATTAATAAGATAAAGAATATAAAGGACTTTTTCCAATGCCTGTATACTGAGTTCAGTCATTACTTTTTTAAAGATTGTATTTATTTATTTGAGGGGGGCAGAGAGAGAACACAAGCAGGAGTGGGGGGGAGGGGCAGACAGAGAAGCAGGCTCCCAACGTGGGGCTCTATCCCAGGATCCTGGGATCATGACCTGAGTCAAAGGCAGATGCTTAACCAACTGAGCCACCCAAGCACCCCATGAGTTCAATTATTATTGATTATTGTTAAACATTCGTATTAAAATATATCCTCAGTTCCCTTCATCTGTCTTTGATATATCAGCTGTACACTGAGAAACATGACTTTGTTTCTGCATGTTTAAATATTTTTCAGCATCACACTTTTAAAATGTGATTTGACGCTTTTATTAATATGTAATTAATACATATCCTCTTAATGCTCACAACAACCCTGGAGAAGAGGTAGTGGTATTATCCCCGTTTTACAGATGAGGAAATGGAGATGCAGATAAGTTAGGTAACTTCTCCAAGGACTTAATGCTGGCAGTTGGTCCAGTTGTGGTTTAATCAGACGATCTGACTCCAAAGCCACACGATTGGGCTCCTTTTCTAGTGCTTACCTCCATGTGTCACCGACCTTCACCTGTAAAAGGGGGTTATTCATCTCACCCACCAGACCCTGAGTATCTTGAGAACAGGCCTGTTTTATTGTATTTTGTACCCTTAGTACTGGCATACAGTGCCTTGCACACGTAACAATATGACTGTCTAGCCTCTGTGAGCCACTCTGGACTCCTTCCATTCCTCTCAAGATATTGGCCCATGCTGTTAGATCTGTCTGGAATGCTTCCCTGATCAGTTTTAACTGTAGCTTGAGTATCCTGTTCAGTTCTGGGTATGGTTATGTGGTCGACAAGGACATTGTTGAAACCACATCATTGCAAGGAAGAACTGAATAGCGTTGGGAGAGGGAAGATCAGAGGGGACCGCGACAACTCTCTGCAAACATGTAGTTATCTTGTTGTGGATGAGGAATAAGAACAGGTTCTTCCAAGGGGCCTGGTGAAAACAGATTTCACATTTTCATAAGGAAAGACCTTCTAAACATCAGCTGGGCAAAGGTGGAATGAACTCTGTAGTGAGTGCCAAATCTTGAGAAATATTTTGACAAATGCAGGCAGCCGCTCTCTGAATGGATATTAGTAGGCTTTATTTTTTAATCAGACAGGAACATTTACATTGGTAAGTGTCTTTCTCAAGGTTATAGCAGTCTAAGGAAATTCATTCTCTCTCTTTACATTCCCATCTCACAGATTTCTTAAAACTTCAGTCTTGAGTTTCTTTTAACTAGAGAATAAGGCTTAATTGTTTAGTTTTGTTTTATGGAAGCTAGTCATTGTTATCACTTTTGGAAAGGTTAAATTTATGAATATAAATAAGCCCTAGTTGTTACACTTGTGTTGTTCCTCGGGGCTGGAGATAAGCTTGTCTCTTTGTAAGAGGAAAACAGTTAGCCTAGGGCATTTGTTTTGTCTTTATATTCTTGGTACCATCCAGTGTTGTAATTGAGGTCAGTGAATGCCCAGGGTAGATCGTAAAATTTAAATGCTCGTAATATTTAGAAGGCCTGGGAATGTCAGATTCCAAATCTTATTTCTCTCCATGTTTCAAATCAGTATTTTTTTCACCACCTGAGTTAGTACCAGTTTAATTCAGTCTCGTTAAACAGAAGTTCTATAGATAGGAGAGAGGTACATTAGCAAGAAGCATCGAGGTAGAAGGACTATCACATTTGGATACTATGTGGTAAAGTCACCCATCTAGAAATTGAAGTGAAAAATACCTGTCTTTTAGCGCTAACGCTATGTCCAGCTCTGCAGTGACCTCCCTTAACCCCGATTCACCATGTTGCATGCCATTGTTTAGCTGTTAACTGCTTTTAACCATTTACATGTAGAACTGTAGCAATTTAAACCACTAGGTATTTTTTTTTAAGTAAGCAGAATAGAAAACTATTTTACATTTGATTAAGTGTTTTATTTTACTTTTCCCCTTCAAATGAACTTTGCACGGTCTGTTTCATGAGGAGTGTGGTTTGCTTTGGCGTGTAATCCCCCAAAGCCAGGCTCCTTTTATCATTATTGCTTAAGTCATATATTTTTACACAAAACATCTTATTACCTTAGTTTTATTTTAAAATCAAAGCAGAGTTTGCAAAAAGTCTATGAATCACACTGAAAGAATGTTAACGAATAGTACCTCTGAATTTCCAGATTTGGGCATTTCTGATCTTAAAGAATATGACTGTAAGCAAAAATATTATGCAAGCTGAGTAAAGTTTAGATAAATAAGGACCAGATGGAACTATAGAGACTTATAAAATATAATGCAAATATTATCCCATTTCCTTAAAATAAATCTATATTTCAGTATGAAAAATTATATTCATATGATGAGTATCAACCTTTTGCTAAATCAGTCTTGGCAAGGGAACTCCATTTTAAGTAAATATAAAACAGTTTCTTTTCTGAGTTTGAGAAGGGAAAGCTTTTCAGAGTCTTAAAATGTGAAACTTTTTATATATTCATTGCAGTTCTTATATTAGCTGTTTTATTGCTGTGATTTTCATTCCACATTTTTGTTACTATAGTGTGCAAGAGTTTGCAATCCCTGAGCTTGAGTTTTAGGATAGCTTATATAGTCCATTGCTTTAACACACACACACACACACACACACACACACACACACACACTGCTGTTACTGCTTCCTGTGTAACTGATCATTTAATCCATACTTTTAGTCAAGAGCCACTAGGATTGCTGAGCTAACACTCATTTATGTCGTCTATAATTTATTACCCAAGGAAATTTCAGTATTTCAGAATAGTAGGTGCCGGACGTTGTGATCCGTTTTCTTTCTCTTGGAGGGTTTGGTCAGTATGAATCTTCATACCCGACCCGAAGCATATTAGAATAAATGAATAAGTTGAGATTAGGATATAGAGAATCACTCTTTGTTCCTTTCATAGCATAGTTTTATGGGGATTAGTTAAAGACTGTGATTTGAGATTCATAGAAAATCTATGTAGTGAACCCTAATTTATTAGAGTATCCAGATTTCAAAAAGTAGGATTTCAAGTATTATAAGTTCTTTTGACTTTTGTTGACTTCCCTTGTTTAGCTACGGCTTCTTCGGGTTTTGTGAACAGAAACAATTATTCAGCCTATGAAGTTGGCAAGCAAAGCTATATCAGTTTGACAAATACTGTACTTCTTCTAAAGTAATAATCTTTTACTGTATCCATGGTAGGAAAGCAGTATATTGAATGTACACTTGACTCTGAGATTCATCAAAATTATAAAATTAAAATAAAAGGAGAAAAAAATCCTCTTAGAATAAAGGAAATGTGGCATTTATGGACTACGTTCTGCCACAAGTCCTGCATGTTCTTATGAGATACTGAAAGTAATCTAACATTTTGCTTCTTGTGAATCAGCAAGGGCATGCCAAATACCTTTTGCATCAAAGCAGGGGGCTTAAAGGTGGGGAAGATTAGCATCTTTGCAACTTGTCTTGAATCATCTTTGCCCTTTACATTTGTAATGGGTTCAAAAATATATGGAGCTACAAAACACATGGAACGAAATTATAATAACATATGCTGCAGCTGGAAAAATGCATTCAGTCTTCCATCCTTGGGTTAATCAACCTACTGCCCCACAATAGGGAAAACAGAGACCTGCCTTTGTTGACAGTCCTGCCATCCCTATTATAGATAGCCCATGTTTGCGTGTCTACCTTTATCACCTTTCACGTTAGACTTCCCAGCTATGTCGTAGAGAAGTATCGGCAGGGAGAAGCAACAGTAGGAAGTACAGTCCGTTCTTGTTATTCGTGGCAATTATGTTCTATAAAATCATAGCAAACCCTGAGTTCGTGAATACTGAACCATTACTTCTAGGGTAAATACAGAGATAGCTTCCTCTGGTCACAACATTTTTTAACAGTCAATAAATACATAACCTTGTTTTACATGTATTACTTTTTAAAGATAGGTTATTTTAATATCTGTTGTTGATTCATTAACATTGAACTCATGGCCAGCAACACTGTAACTCATAGATGAACAAAAGTTATCTAATGTGTATTTTTCCCATATGGCACATCACAGTCTCCTCCTGCTTAGAAACATACGACAGCACTTCAGTCTTGGGCTTGGGGGCTGTTCTAAACAGCAAAAGAACAAACAAAAAGCACAAAAATACAAAACCTGTGGCACTAAAAAGACCACAAAAAAGATGCTTATTCACAATATGAGAGCTGAAACCCGAAAGCAAAATGTCACCTTGTTCGACTTCAGCTGGGAACAAGTGAAATCGGGCAACTCAGATTTTTCACCACTTTGCCCATGTCCACACATGACTGTGAATGCACCAGGAACATTGTTTTGGGGGAGTGGGTGAATTTGCAAATATGGAACCCACAGACAGTGAAGACTGACTATACTTAATGAAAACAAAAACATCAGAATCCTGGGAACAGGACTTTTGCAGTCTGGCTTAGATCATGTTTGCATCCAGATGGTCCCTTGTGGGGGCTCCTGGATGGCTCCCTCAATTAAGCATCTGCCTTCGGCTCAGGTCATGATCCCAGGGTCCTGGGATCAATCCCCGCATCAGGCTCCCCGCTCAGCAAGGAGCCTGCTTCTCCCTTTCCCTCTACCTGCTGCTCCCCTACTTGTGCTCTCTCTTTGTCAAGTAAATAAATAAAATCTTTAAAAAACAAACAAACAAAAACAAAAAAACAAATGGTCCCTTGGCCTTAGCCCTGAGCAGTCCATGACTTCAGAAAGAATAACCTAAAGGGTTTCCTGGGTGGCTCAGCCAGTTAAGAATCGTTCAGACTCTTGATTTCCCCTCAGGTCTGATTTCCCCTCAGGTCATGATTTCAGAGTTTTAAGATCGAGCCCACATTGGGCTCTGCACTGGGTGTGGAGCCTGCTTAAGATTCTCCCTCCCTCTCCCTCTGCCCTTCCCTCTTGTTCTCCCTCTGAAAAAGAGAGGGAGAGAAAAGAAGAAGAACCTAAAATATCCTGTGTATAATCATTCTCGAAAAGCAATCAGGGGGACCCTGGCTGGCTCAGTTGGTAGAGCATGCAACTCGATCTCCGTGTTGTAAGTTCAAGTCCCACGTTGGGTGTAGAAATTACTTAAAAAGAAAATCTTGAAGGAAGGAAGGAAGGAAACAAGGAAGGGAGGAAGGAAGGAAAAAAGAAAAGGAAAGAGAAAAAGGAAGGGAGAGAGGGAGGGAGGGAAGAAGGAAGAAAGAAGAAAAAGAAAGAAAGCAATCAGTTGTATTCTCAGTTCACCATGATTATAGGAAAAATAGAAATTAAAAAATGGACCGAGGCTGGCGTCATTCATCCTGGGAGTCATGAATTTCAACCACTGTGACATACATTTCTTTCCTTCATGTCCCGTGTAGGCCCCCCTCAACCTTAGAGATGTGTGTGTTGGGAGTCCTCATTACCAGTTATTCAACATTTGTTTGGCCGACACTTTGTTCACATTACATACATAATCTCATTTCAGCCTCAAACCCTAAAAGGTAGGATTTTTTCCGTTTGACAGAGATGGGAACACTGGTTCAGTGAGGTTAAATACCTTAATAGAAGTATCACAAAGCTGTGGTAAGTGGCAGAGCTCAACTCTGAACGCAGGTTTATGTGGCCATAGCCACGATTCCCACTGTACGTTGCTGCCTTCCATTGTTTACGGGCTGGAAAATTCCTCTGGCAGACTTGATAGAGTCTGTAGAAGGTTAAAACTGATCATAAATTTTGTGCAGCTCTTTAGTTTCGTTGAATTCGAGCTGGCCAGTTGACTTGCTCTGACCAATCATAGTGAAAGTGGCATCAAATGACTTCCAGGACTTAGCCTCAAGGCCTTACGGTTTAGCTCTCTGCAGACAAGCCTGGACAGGCCTCCTGGGGGATGACGCACCTTGCAAAGAGTACATGGGGGGAGAGGGGCTTAGCTATCCTGCTGAGGCCCCCGCCAACCTGACTACAACTCATGTGAGCCCAACTGAGACAGCAGAGAGCAGAACTTGCCCCTGAACCCAGCCCAAATTGACAGCCCACGGAATCATGGACAGACAAATGGTTAGTTTTTGTTTTAAGCCACTAAGTTTTGCAGCAAAAGATAATGGAATAGCCGGCATTACCACCCCCTACCCCCCACCACCAGTCTCTTTCTTTTATTTTTTTAAATTTTTTTTTTTTAAGGATTTTATTTATTTGACAGAGAAAGAGAGCCAGCAAGAGAGGGAACACAAGCAGGGGGAGTGGGAGAGGAAGAAGCAGGCTCCCAGCAGAGCAGGGAGCCCGATGCGGGGCTCGATCCCAAGACCCTGGGATCATGACCTGAGCCGAAGGCAGACGCTTAACAGCTGAGCCACCCAGGTGCCCCGCCAGTCTCTTTCTGAACTTTCTTAGCCTTTGAGAGTTGGGATTCTTCTGGTCTGCCATTTAAAAGGAGGTCTTATTATTCCTAGGCAGGGCCTAAGTATATGCATAAAACAATGGCTTTCTCTGCTTTGCTTTGCACTATATATGAGTTCACTGATGTCTAAAATTTTAGAGGTGCAATGACTTTAGAAACCATGTATTTCAACTCTGTGCTTTACTGATAAGTGTCCCATTAATGTAGACCCACTTGCAAAATTGGCCGGTCAGAGCTATGAGAAAAATTAACTCCTTCCACTCCCAGTCCTGGGTTTTTCTGTCCTTCTTCCATACCGTACTGCCCCCCTACTTTTTTTCCAAATCACATTCTAATTAAAATATAATAGGGAAGCTTGGTTTTTCCATTTGTTTGGTTTTTTTGTTTTTTGTTTCCAAAGAATCTTTACACAAAGGGTTTGAGACAGAAAAGCATCATGTTGTAAAGACACTCATCTCTTTACTCACATAAGTACAGTCAGCTTTGTTCAGAGTGAGATATTCGTTTGCAGCTTTAACCCCCACTTTTCTTTTTAAACTCTCGAACTGCGGTAGACATCACAAATCAGTAACTTGTACATCTCCATGTGCTTTTTAGTGTGGAGGTGAATGTCATTCTGATTTGCACAGCACTGGACTGAGCATTTTACTACCCCCACTATATTACAACCCCTCGCTGGTTTGAGAAAGTCATCTACTATACAGAAGACACGTCTGTATCATTTCTGGGCAGCAACAGCCTCAGAGGGGAGCACTATTAAATGATGTTTAAAAGGAGCATTACTCCTCTAAGAGCACAGATCTGAACCATGGTTTCTTGCAGACAAAAAAACAATGCCCATTTTATACACAATCTTCCTAATCCTTCTTTGGTCCTCATGGGTCTTTCTTATTAGGAGGGATTTTTCCCATAAAGCAGGGAAATAAGACATAACACTCTTTGGGGACCACTGATAATATGTTTTCCCCCTAAATGTGAAATCTAATGTGAAATTTTTCTGTAGTTAAAATGTCCCTTAGGATTTTTTTTTGAGGAGAAGGGGGGCAGGGGCTTTATGAGTATGGCAAAGATTGGGTTTAATTCTAGAGTGATCCAGATTAAGCACACCTGCAAGCAAGAACTAAGCCATATATAAAGGGTCCTTTATAGTAATATCTACGACATAATTCTTTATCAAAGTTTTGTTCTGAAATGCTTGTTGAAACAACCCACTGAATATCTGGAAACATAATCTGTAAAATCTCGTTCTGTGGAAAGAGTTCACCCACACAAGGGTGCTTACTGATAGTCTTCTGCCCACAGGAGACCCATAGTTACTTTTTCTAACACGTGGCTTCTTTAAGGGTTCCGAGCCTGTGGTGACAATAATCAGATTGCCTCTTGCTGAATGTTGATACGTTGATGAGTTGCTTTATCTACTTGCCGGCAACTTGAACAGTAAAGAAAAAGGTGGCGGATGGGCTGAAGTGTGTGATGACTTTGACTCTAAATCCCCTTGGAGGAGTTTGTGATTTTTGTGGGGCTCTGATAATTAAGTCCCTCACCCTTGGCTCTTTAAGTTGCTCTTTGAGGGGCACCTGGTTGGTTCAGTTGGCTGGTTAAGCATCCAACTCTTGATTTCAGCCCAGGTTGTAATCTCAGGGTGTGAGATCGAGCCCTGAGCTGGGCTCTGCACTCAGTGCAGTCTGCTTGGGATTCTCTCTCTCTCTCTCCCTCTGCCCCTTCCTCCCTCTAAAAAAAATTTCTTTTTAAACTAACGTAAATCCTCTGGAAATTCACATGGATTCAGCTTCCATGTGTGGTGGGCATTTTGGTTGTATATCACTAATATTTTGCCATCAGAAGCTTGGCTGGGATTTTAAAAAAAGAGAGAGAGAGAGGCTTGGTTGGATTAGAGTAAGATTATGACACGCCCTGCCAGCCTCCTCTTTCTGGGTCATTTTGATCCCATTTCTATCCCAACCAATTTCTTGATAATCATTTAGCAAACATTTATTCAGCGCCTACTCTGGGCTCAGCACCAGGATGCAAAGAGGAGTTAGAAGGGTTCCACTGAGGCTAGGACTCAGTATAGTACCTAGATCCGTGAAGAAGCTATTGTGATACTGTGATAAGTTCGGTAAGAAAGACAGCAGTGACCCACAGGAAGGTTGATCAGCCTTGCCAGGGGGAGAGAGTCAGAGAAGGTTTCATAGAAGAGGTGCCACTTGGCGGGCTCAAGTAGAATTTCATGAAACAAAGGAGATAGCAAATAAGAGAGACCATGGTGCCTTTGTATTTTCCAAATATATATAGCCTATCTCTATAAAAATACACGAGAAACTTAATACTGTTTGTTTCTAATTAGGGAGATATGGTGGCTGAGGGACAGGTGGTACAGAGAAACTTTTCAGTGTGTACTCCTTTGAGTCTAGTACCATATGTGTATATTATCTATATTTAAAAGATACTTTTTCTTTAAGAATAGAGACAGTAAGGGGTGCCCGGGTGGTTCAGTCAGTTAAACCTGTGCCTTCCACTCAGGTCATGATCCCGGGGTGCTGGGATCGAGCCGGGCATCTGGCTCCCTGCTCCGTGGGGAGCCTGCTTCTCCCTCTCCCTCTGCTGCGTCCCCTGATTGTGCGCACGTGCTCTCTCTCTCTCTGTCAAATAATTAAAAATCTTAAAAAAAAAAAAAAAAAAGAATGGAGACATTAAGACAGTGGTCCCTTAAACAATATGTGAAATTTACTAGTCAGCTACTTCCTGGGTGTCTGGTTTTTTTAATATTATCCCTAATTAATGGAATAAAGGAATTTTCCTCAAGTTAAACATGTTTCAGACAAAAACTGATATGAGAGAATTTTTAGGCAGAAGACTTTTCCTACATCTCTGAAATCCTGCCCGACCCTTCTGATGAGGGAAAACCCAACATTTGTCAGATTCTCCAACTCACCGATGAAACTCTTCTCTGGCTACAGAGTTGGCCTGTCAGTGAGAATGTAGAGCGGCCAGAGCGTAATTGTTGGTCTCATCTCAGGCAGTAAATAAGCAGACTATCTTACTTAAATTTCTCTTGTCCCAGTGAAAATCACAACTACCAAGGGGAAATTAGTTTTTTATCGTATGTCAGTCTTGGTCATCTGTACATGATTCTTAAGTCTGCCATTAGGAGGAATTAATCTGGTTTTTTTGGACTGAACTCAGCTTTTTATTTCAAACGTCATTGCATCCCTTGTATATAATTTTCTTTTATATCTGCTCCTGTAGAAAAAAATCACTCAGTGAATAATCTGGGTACACAGAAAGAGGATGAAAAAGAAATGAAAGAAAGAAAGAGACAAGAATAACAAACAGAATTAAGAGAGAGACTCCGTGTTGCCTTGGGGAGAGGGCTTCCCCATCGTGCTTTGTGTAGTGCAAACCCCTAACCAGGTACCAGCACCAGCAAGTGAGGTCCATAGATCATCACCCCACCCCATCAAGGCTTCAATTTTCACTTCCACAGTGGTCTTTTTGTTCACTCTCTATAAAATGATCAGCTCATGCCCTCAAGGTTTTTACTGTGGAGTTGAGGAGACAATCATTCAACAGAATTGATGCCATATGGAAAATCCCAAGTTAGCTTTTATACAAGTGCAAAATAAAATATTCAAAACAGATGAGATGCTTGCAATAGTGGTAGGAACACAGGCTTTGGTGTTAAACAGTCCCAAGTTGGAATTTGATCTTTCCTACTTAGAAGCTGCAAAGACCTGGTCAAGTCTGAATCCTTCTGAGCCTCCATACCCCCAACCGTAAATGAGACTAATAATACTGCACTTGCTTCCTTGTTATGAGGATTGGATGGCACGAAGGGGAAGCATGCAGCGGCTTCGGCACAGAGGCGTTAAATATAATGAGATGTTCTCACTTCCTTACTATGTGCCGGCATTGTACATAAAGCTTTATGTGTAGATAATATTGTTGAAACCATATAAACATGAGGAAGCTAAGACCCGGAGAGGTTAACAGTCTTCCCGAGGCCCATGGCCAGAAGTAGCAGGGCCAGGATTTGGACTAAGAAATCTGACTCCAGAGACCTAGCTCATAATCATTTGTCTCTACAGCCTGTCCTTGGTGTAAGCCAGTAACCCACCCACAGGGAGATGATTAATACACTGCTTCTGGAATAGATGAGTTTTAGAAGAAGTCATTGGTATTGGTAGACAGAGTCACTGAGGTATTCTAGGGTGAAGGAGCGTTACTTAAATATGCAGAGATAGGGAGTGGGAGAGAAGCCACTCAGAACTGTGCCAACAAGCAGTTTTGTGTGACTAGCTCAAGACCATTAACATTTAAGAGGATATACAATGAGGAGATAAGAATCCTATGTACAGTCAACTCCAGATTTTTTGTTTAAAACAATAAAGGGCAGTCTTTCATTAATGACCCATTATTTCATCTATTCACAGTTGTTTCAAAGTAGAAAGAAAATTTTAATGTTGCCTTGTCAAATAGCTGCCTAAAATATCTCAATGCAGTATCTTTTTTTTATTATTCTGTCCTACCTTATGAACCATGTAGGTTTTGAAAAATAAATCCATTTTTCTTTTCAGTTCACTAGTCCACATTTCTAATTTAGCTGTTGGCCCCCACCTCTCACCTCTAGCGTCCCCAGCTAATGCAGCCGCCCAGAACCATAACTTCACAACACACTTTCAGCACACAGGGCACATGGTAAGAAATGTGACTTTTTTCTATTGATAGGTCAGAGTGTCTCATGTTTTCTTATATTTTCATTGATGACTTTAAGAGAAATCACAGCAGTAGTCAAGGTACGAAATAAATGGGGAGTTTTTCACACAGACTCGTGGACCAAACACAGATCATCAACCATGAGTTTGGCATTTGATGTATATTAATTTTTTTAAAGATTTGATTTATTCATTAGAGCAAGAGAGCGAACACAAGCGTTGGGGGAGCGGTAAGGGTAGAGGGAAAGGGAGAAGCAGATTCCCCACTGAGCAGGGAGCCCCACGCAGGGTTCGATCCCAGGACTCTGAGATCATGACCTGAGCCAAAGGCAGACACTCAACCAATTAAGCCACCCAGGCACCCCAGCAGTGTATTTCTTTTAAGTACAAGAGTTCACTAAATACCCAGTTCACTAAACACCCAGAAAGTATTGAAGAGTTTTGGATTCAGGCTACTTTTATGAAATAAAAACTCCATTAGGTCTTCTTCTTCCTTTTAAGTATAAACAGGAAGTTTCCCATTTGACTTTTGTAATGTTGCAGGATTAAAGGAGTTGAGGCTGAACGTTTAACGCTGTAAGAACCACGTGTAGTAGGAGTTCACTCTGATTCTCCCAGTCCAGGGAAGATGGGGTGTTTGGCCTCCAAACTTGGAAAGCCAGTATGATGTGGGGTGTTACCAGACGCTTGCATTAGTGTCTCCTCGCACTACTTTCATAAAAGTGACCCTTGGCGTCATCTTGGCAGTGTTGTTGGGGTCACCTGAAGCCTCTGACCCAGCACGTTTCCCCAAAACCATTCCCCTGAAACAGTTCAGAGAAACCAACTCTTGGCAGTGTAGATGCTCCCTGGGTCTGAAAATTTCATAAATCAGAGTTAAAACAAAGAATGGTCTAAAATCTGTTGCTGGTACAGAATCCCACAATGCAAATTGGATTAAGGAACCTTTCCTGTCTCCTGGGAGCTGCCTCTCTAACTGCTGTAATAAAGAATGTTTTCAGAATCGTGTGGTAGTAAAATGAAAGTGTTTAATAATGTAAAGACATTTGGAATCCAGTAGGGTCATCTGGTTGAAGAACCTCTTAATATTCTCATGTATTTCTTCTCTACTCCAGAGTTTGTATACAAACCTTTCTATTTTATTTTTTCAAGAAAGTAGATTTGGGGTGTGCCTGGGCAGCTCAGTCCGTTAAGCGTCTGCCTTCGGCTTAGGTCCCAGGGTCCTGGGTTGGAGCCCTGAATTGGGCTCCCTGCTCAGCAGGGAGTCTGCTTCTCTTTCTGCCTCTTCCCCTCCGCCTGTTTGTGCTCTTGTATCTCTCTCTCATAAATTTTTTTAAAAAATTTTTTAAAAAGTAGATTTGTCTTGTGTCTTTTTCTCCTATTTGTTATATTTTTGCAAGGAATATTTCTTTATGTTGACTTCTTGTCAATTTCTGATTCTGAGGCTCCATATTCCTGGACTAAAGCAGTATCAACCTCAGTCATTCTGGAGGCCCCTTAAACTCTCAGAGTTCTGGTTTCTTTACAAAGCTCCCGGACATCATTGATAGGCCCCTCATTATCATCAGTCCTCCGGTAATCATCAAGCCCTGTCTTACCCAGACCTTTATGATCACAAGTCAAGAAATCCTGCTATTTCCAAGCCCCAGTGCTTGGAACACAGGACTGCTTTCAAGGTGGGATCCATTATGCCTAGAGTTTGCCCCCCTTGACCATTGCTTGCAGGGTTTTACAAACAGCATGTGTGTTGGGGGGTGGTGCGGAATGGGGGGATACTGGGCAGTGCAGGGCTCAAATCCGCACTTCTCATGGAACCCACAGATCTGTTTCTAGTCTCCATCAGAAGCTCGTTTCCTCTCCCAGAAGCCCTCCAACACACCTGGCATCATCCTTCCAGCATCGTTTTTTCAGTGCCCCTCAGTTTGATAAACAACAGAAGGAACCAGTGACTTCTGGTTCAGTTTTCAGCTCCATAAAAATCCCCTGCTTGTGGGGCGTCTGGGTGGTGTACTCGGTTTAGCATCCAACTCTTGGTTTCGGCTCAGGTCATGATCTCAGGGTCGTGATGTCAGGGACATGACGTCAGGGTTGTCAGATCAAGCCCTGTGTCGGGTTCTGTGCTCAGCTCAGAGTCTGCTTCAGGTTCTCTCTCCCTCTGCCCTTCCCGCTCATGCGCGCACATGCTCGCTCGCTCGCTCGCTCGCTCTCTCCCCCAAATAAATAAATAAGTCTTAAAAAATCCCGTTTGCTCAACATGAGGGGGAAGAGTTGTGTGAACATATTCAATTGAATATTTTAAAAATAGTCTCAGCAAAGTCCATATCCGTATAATATCAGTATTTGGGTGTACAGGTGTAAACTGCAGGGATCCTTAGGAAACTGTTGGTGGTGATTGTCTCTGGGGAGTGGGACTGAGGGGCACGCAAGGGAGGCGGTCTCTTTCTGTGGTTTACTACACCTTGTGGTTGTGCTTGAGTCCTTTACATGTGTTATTTTTATGATAATAAAAAATGTAAGGTTATTGATTTGAAAAGATAGGAATCTTTTACATTCATTAACCATGATAACGCTTTCCTCAGCCTAAGCTTACCTACCTTGGGTATCATCCTGATTTTTATGGCTCAGAATGCTAAGTTCAGGAGTTTATTTGCGCACGGTTACACAACGGCAGGTCCGAATTGGAACCCACTGCTGTCTTAACACTTAGGTTCATGAACACCCTTTCCCCTCCTCCATGCTCATTTCATTCCACTTCAGTTCTTTTCTTTCATTGCCCAAGTAATGAGGCCTGACAGACCCCCTGCATCAGGCCACACATCTATGCCAAATCCTTGAATACTAATAAATACCTGAAACCATGTTTCAAAATATACCATAAAATGTAAATAAGAATGACACATAGTTCACCTCAAGTTCATACACAGCAGCAATGTACAGGTTAACAGTAAAACACATGGGGGAAGTTTAACTTGAAATATTAGGCAAAGCCAGTCCTAAAGGAATGAAATAATAAACCTAGGAAAAATTAATTATACCTCTGAATGTATCATAACTGTGTGTTTTGTTTACCTTTAGGTCAAATAAAATATGACATTATTAGCAAAGAGCAAATTATGGGTTGCTGCCTATGGTTTGGTTGTTTGTGTAAGGAAGCATTTATGGTTGTTGAAAATTAATCAGAATTTGTTTTTTATAGGATGCTATAGTTATACACGAAGTCTATGAAGAAGGAGCAGCAGCCAGAGATGGAAGACTTTGGGCTGGTGACCAGATATTAGAGGTATGGGACTATGCATTTTATTTACTACTAGCAAATACAGGGGCACCTGAATGGCTCAGTTAGTTCACTGTCCGCCTCTTGATTTTGGCTCAGGTCATGATCTCAGGGTTGAGATTCAGCCCCGCTAAGCATAAAGCCTGTTCCTGCTTAAGATTCTCTCTCTGTCCCTCCCAGCCTTCTTAAAAAAAAAAATAAAAATTTTTTAAAGTAATGTAATTAATTAATTAATTAACTTAAAAAAAATACTAGCAAATACAATTCCTTTCCTGATCTTGATCCACTATTTACTCACTGTCTTGTACTCAACTGTATCCTCACTTCTCTGCCATTTAGCAAAACATGGACCTTACTTTTTTCTTTTTTTAATGTACATTGAATAACTGTCATCAGAATCATGGCAGATTATCTGTCTAAATCTGTGAAAACTTTTTTTCAATGCAAGTTCTGTAGTTCTAATAGTTCTAGAATCTTAATATCAAATGAGAGTGTACAGTATTGCAATTCGACGTTTTGCGCCTCCATTATACCTGTCTAAATTCTCTCCTAAACAAACAGACATACAGACACATATGCATAAACATGCACAGCTGATGTTTTAGAGACTTTTATTGCAGTTGTAAGTATTGTTTTCTTACTCCTAATAAATCTGTAAGTAAAGTGGAGGTCCATGCCTTTCCTCTTCTGTTTTCTAGTTGATGAAAATGTAGAATCTTCTCCTTTAGGTGGTACATGGTACTTATTAATAATTTGAAATGGTTAGCTTGCCTCTTTCAAATGGACTCTCAATTAGCAAAGGCATTAAAGCCTTTTAAAAAATGCCAAGGCAGGCAGTGTCTAAACTAGGGAACGGATGAGTGGCAGGTCAATGCCAGGCATTCTGGTAGGTGGAACGAAAGAGCTTTTTTGATGGTGTGAAACCTTTAGGCAACATTTATTTCTTTCATTGGATGAATTTAATTGAATAGTTAACATTTTATGGTGGGCATGTGCATTTTTGCTTTGCAGCTTTAATACAGCACATTATGAATGACATCATAGAATTTTATTTTCCCTTTGGTGGTTCAAGTCTGCCTCCCAAGATGAAACCACAGATATAATTAAGGGCAGAAAATACAGGCAAGAAGGAGTTAAAGGAGAAGCCAGGCTTATTGCAAATTAAATTCAGGGTTTCTCTGCAGACTTTTACTGTGCTTCATCATTGGATTAGGACATATTCCCAGTACATTCATTAAGGCGCAAGTGTATGAGGTTAGAAAAATAAGCGAGACCTCTTTGGGAATTGGCTTGACTGCTTTAGCGTACAACACTGGTTTTTAGTGGTCAGAAGTTTTGAGGGTTTTTTCCTCCCTAGGTTTTCTAATTAACTGGTGTTATTGTAATTGGCTCTGTAAAATAAATAGATTGAATATTCAAGAGTACAGTTGCATACATGCCTAGATACTTATGTGATCTGTAAGCCCATGAATTATTCTATAATGGTCACTTGAAACAAAATCTAATATGTGCATTTCCTTGATTATGGTGATGGTTGCATAGGTTTAAATCACATAAATTCACAGTATAAATTGGGCACTTTAAATATAGTTTATCTCAAATGAAAAAAAAAAGGAAAAAAAATAAATATAGTTTATCTCATAATAGTTATACCTCAATAAAAAACTTTCTTAAAAAAAAGTTTTTTAAAACTGTATCTATTTGTATTGGATAGACCTCAGCCGTAGCTGCTGTCTTCTGTAAAGTATATTCACATACAAGGGAACACTCGGGACAGGTTAACATGAAGAAAGCAACTGAATTACAATACCCGATATGGACGGATGGTCTACACTTCTCATTAAAGATGACCAGGACATAATGTAACACTGTGTGTCAACTAGAAAGTTATTTTTTTTTAATTGGTCAGGACAGGCTGTTCTTTTACCCCATGCAGTATCTAGTCCACAAGAGCATATGGTGTGTTTAGTTAAGAAATAGCTGTTTGGTCAAGTGACATGTTTCTTTTCTAAGCAACTTAGGCCCCACATTTGGACTTGTTCTAGTTGTGGTCGATGTGTATAGATGCATAATGATGCCTAATCAGCCTGTGGCCTGCAGGTTTGTCTTAAGAAGACAGGCCAGCTTCGGTGGTATATTTCAAGACCATGAAACCAGAGAACTCTACACCAGTGGAGTTTCTTTCCAGACAGTGGCCTTTCTGCTTATGAGAGTCCTCTGCATTGGCAGCTGGTCTTTCATGGTTTTAATTCTATCCTCATGTGAAAATTAGGATAAGCCATGGGGCACCTGGCTGGCTCAGTCAGTAGAGCACACGACTCTTAATCTTGGGGCTGTGGGTTCGAGCCCCAAGTTGAGTGTAGAGATTACTTAAAAAAATAACAACAACTGGGACAAGCCAGATTTTGCTTGCAAAGATATAGTCCAATAATGTTTTAGCACAGCAAGATTAATTATTCCATAATTATCATGGACTGCCTTCTTTCTGATTCTGTTTTTAAAGTCAGTCCCTCAGGGCATCTGGGTGGCTCAGTCGGTTAAGTGTCAGACTTGATTTTGGCTCAGGTCATGAACTCAGGGTTGTGAGATCGAGCCCTGCATTGGGCTCTGCACTGGGCATGGTGCCTGCTTAAGATTCTACCTCTCCCCACCATCCCATGCACATGCACGTTAGCTCTTCCTAAAAAAACCAACCAAACAAACAAACAAACAAATAAAGTCCCTCATCTAACCCTACCCCTACTTCCATCATCCTCTTCTATTTTTGTGCATGTGGGAGCAGAAAGAGTAGAGGGCTAATGCCTGAACTAAAATAGCGAGGAACTGCTGCCTAGTTTGGTTATTCTTTCCTTCTAAAGCAGTGGTTCACCCACTTCCTCGTCCTACCCAAGAGATGTGGTACACATCCATTGACAACTGGGGCCTCCTATGGCTCTTTGTCTCAAATAGGGAGCCCTGCTATTACCACCCGTGCAATCGATGCTCTAAATAATGCATATAGTGCTTCTGTAAGGCACTTAAGGTAATACATCACTCCACAATATTCAAGCTACGTGGCGATATTTCTCTGATGATTCCTGGTGCATTTAGTGGTGCCTCTTGATAAGCAGAGGAGGAAATGAAAACTATGAACTTGGAGCAGATTACTTGGATTTGAGCAGGCATCGTAATCCTGGAATTTAGTATAAATGGCTTTTATAATATTAGTTTCATGACAGTGCTTTTTATTGGAAGTATAATTGTCAGGGCCTTTCAAAAGGTATTTTAGAGGCTTAAGAGAATTCACCTTCAATCCGTGGAAGTAACTGTGCTGCAGTGGAGTAACAGAAGTGGTCTTGTGTGCCATCTATTGGAATACGGGAAAATAATCAGCTCAGACCACATTTTCTAAAGACACTGTTTTCCCCTTTGTTCTATGGATTTACCTCTCAAACAATGAGAATGCAGCATGGGCCCTAAGTAACAGTGGATGCTGGCACTGACAGAAAACAGTCCTGACTAGGGTTACTTCAGTCCCCCATAAATTACCAACTTCTAACTTACGCTGAGCTTAACTGCGGGCCAAGTCCTGTCCGAATGTCTGAGAGGGTTTATTTCACTTAATCCTCACAACACTAAGTAGATACTGTCTCCAATTCATAGAGGACACAGTTGAAGCATGTACATGAGGTTTCACAGAGTAAGTTAGAATCAGTGCTTAAATTGAAGCCCATCTGTATCCAAAACCCATGCTTAACCACTGTTTTTTGGTTTTTTCACTTTTTTTAAAGATTTTTATTTATTTATTTATTTATTTATTTATTTATTTATTTATTTATTTGACAGAGAGAGAAAGACAGCCAGCGAGAGAGGGAACACAAGCAGGGGGAGTGGGAGAGGGAGAAGCAGGCTCCCAGCAGAGGAGCCTGATGTGGGGCTCGATCCCAGAATGGCGGGATCACGCCCTGAGCCGAAGGCAGATGCTTAACGACTGAGCCACCCAGGCGCCCTTCAATTTTTCTTTTTAAGTAAGCTCCAAGCCCAACATGGGGCTTGAACTCACAACCCTGGGATAAGAGTCGCATGCTCTACCGACTGAGCCAGCCAGGCGCCCCTTAACCAGTATTATGCTGGATGTAATTAGTCTAAGTGAGAACACAAACCCAAGATATACCAGAAATGATAAAAGCACCTTGAAAATTAGGCTTTTCAAACATTTTTCTGGCTCATAGAATCAGCTTTAAATAATAGCTCAAAACTCACCTTCTCCGAGAAGGGCTCATTGCTCTCTTCTCCCTTCTCTGTAACCATTCTTCATGCCACGAGTCATTCATCTTTGGAATGTTAGCACTGGGGAAGCCTGAGACCAGTCCCTCACTGGACAGATGAAGGATGGGAGGACCAGAGATAAGCCTGACCTGCCCAGGACACACAGGGAATGACTAGAATGTGGAGTGGAACCGGCATAGTGAGGGACCTCTTCCATTCTGCCATCCCCCCGGCCATGACCTGGGCCTGATCTTCCCTTCGTTTGGCTTGTTTCCTAGCTGTGACCTTGAGGGAGTGACCCATGACTCCCTTCCTTTGAGTGCTCGGCCATTCTGTCCCTCAGTCTCTCCCTTGTGTTAAATCCACTAATCCACAGCGCTACTTGACTCTCTGTGGCAGGGGGCTCCAGGAACTCATTCTGAGAGGAAGGTGAGGCAGAATGGTGTAGAGACTAAGGGTGGGAACACAGTCTGGGTTCAAACTGTGACTCGCCCATCTGCTCGCTGTGTAACCTTGGTCAAGTCTCTTAGCCTCTTCATGCCTTACCGTCCTCATCTGTAAAATGGTAATGGGACCTATTTCAGAGAGTTAATATAGGGATTAAATGAGTAAATATTTATAAAGGGTTGATTCGCAAGCACTACACAAACATTTGTTAAGGAAAAAAAAATAAGTTGGCTATGATCCCCGTTTAGCCAACGAGGAAGCAGAGGCTTGCAAGAGGTGACACGGCTTGTCTACAGTCGCATGATTTGCCAGAAGCAGAGCCATGGCCTTATTCAGTGCTGTTGCCAGTATAGTTTGTCTCTAACTCGTGGTCCTGTTTGTGCCCACTCAGATCCAGGTTCAGAAGAGTGTACTTCAAGGGGCTTTTGACGCTGTTGAAAATCTCTCATTTCCTTCCTACTTATTCTAAAGTCGTTGTGATGTCTGCAATTAAGAGTGAGGATGTCAAATTCAATAAGCGAACTGAGTTTAAAAATGCTGACCAAACACTAATGTTTATTTCCCTTTCAACCTCAGTTAAATGAGCCAGTCAGCCCCTTGCACCCCTCCTGCTCCCTCTCGCCCTCCCTCCCCAACCATGTTGGTCCCATAGTAAAGTTCACAGCTATGCAAAATTGCATTATTGTGTGTACTAAGCTTTTTGGGGGCTTGGGGGAAGCATAAGGGTTAACCTCCTTTACACATGAAGCAGCTACTACCACTAGTAGTCACTGCCTGTGTGCCTCGGGAATGGCTGGAAATTTCTAGAGGTTTTCCACTGGTTGGATTAAGGAGCTCAGCAGACAGAGCAGCCATAGAGGCCTCTGCGGTCAGCAGCCCATCTCAGATGCCCGTTGTTCCAGGTTAATGGGATTGACCTGAGAAGCGCCAGCCACGAAGAAGCCATCACAGCCCTGAGGCAGACCCCCCAGAAGGTGCGACTGGTGGTGTATAGAGATGAGGCACACTACAGGGATGAGGAGAACTTGGAGATTTTCCCGGTGCTTCTGCAGAAAAAGGCTGGCCGAGGACTGGGTCTGAGCATTGTTGGGAAACGGTAAGGAAATACAAGTTAGGACAGATTGGCCTGTCCCCCCGGAGCCCTAGGGAGCCTACGAACACCAGATAAAGTCTTGTGTAAACTAATAATATGGTTTATAAAATTAACCTATTTATAAATATTAGAGTGACCTTAACCTAAGCAAGATCTTAACCGGGAAAGCATGTGTCATATGAAGATAGAACTCAAAGCCCAATCAACCCAGACTGTATTTGTTCCCATATAGGATAAGAACAGAGTCAGAAAGGGTTTTTCACCTTGGAGTCCCTTAGGGTGAATTAAAGACACCATACCCGAGAAACAGCAAATATCAAGAGAGAGGTTTATGCAGTCTTGGGTTAAGAAAATTGCTCTGCCATGGAGTACCATGTGAATTTCATGCTATGTTAACTACAACTAGTTGGTGAGTTTCAAAAATTAGCTGAGAGATGTAGTTGAGAGACAAATGTAAATTTTTCATGAGAGTAGTTTTCATTAAGAAAGTTGTCCCCAAAGAAGAACTTGCAACAAAAATGTAGGTAGATCCTGTTGGCTAGGCTTTTCTTTTGAAGTCTGGGCTGCTTACCCATATGATGGGCATTATAGAATAATAGTAGCAGATTAGAGAAGTAAGTAAATCTTGAAACTGCAATTCCAGCTTCCATGGTTTACTGGTTTTCGATATTTAGTGCGTATTTATTCCAACAGGGCCGCAAGGTTTCCAAGTGACATCCCGATGTCACTTGGCCTTAATGATTATCAGCCATCTTCCTAGGAAGAATTGAAGTTGTTTTTTCATATATTATGTCTCGTGCCCTCCCAGACCTCTGATGGCTAGCCTAGTGCTTTTTTCCAGCAGTCCAAGCCATTATTAAAATAAAAATATCAGTGACAGTTTTTGAGAGCACTGATTTTGTGCCAGGTACTGTGCTGTCATGATCATCACTCTGAAAATGCATTGTAAATCAAAAAAGCTGAGACTCCTATTTCTTAATACATTCAAGGCACACCTGGGTGCAGAGCACCTGACAGAGCCCATGTTGAAGTTTGCTTGCTGGTTGTGACACATACATATGCCTGGGGAGATTCCACTTAGAGGAATGTGTTTTACTTTCTTGTCTTGTGCTGGATTGATAAAACAGTCTTCATACAGCACTAGTATTTCAGATTGAGTTTATAAGGAACAGTCACATTCCTGAGCCCAGAAAGTTCCACTGTGAAAGGTCAGGTATATAAACTCTCACGATTCGTAATTCTTTGACTTAGCGATTCCATGACTAGAAGTGTATTCTAATGGTATGCTTGTAGATATTGTATCCATTGCACATTGTTTACAATAGCTAGTGAATGACAATAACTTGTATATTTTTTATCAATAGTTTAGTTATCGTGAAATTGAGGAACATCTGTAGAATAGTATACAGCCCTAAAAAACAATGAGGAAGCCCCAGGTGCTCATAAAGACCAATTCCAAGGTGTATCAAGTGAAAAAGATAAAGAAAATAAAACTGGAAGAAAAAACTCTGGAGGAGAATATGTGTGTGTATATCTGTTCACACACATATGTGCTATACGTACATGCATTTGCTGATGTATACACAGACTATCTCTTGGAGATACACAAGAAGAAGGGAACATACTGGTTACCTCTGAAAAAGGAACTTGGGGACTGGGGAACAGAAGTGAGGGGGAGACTTTTCAACCTCTTTCTCTACTTTTTAACCTCTTGAATTTTGAGACATACATTTATTTACTCCTCAAACAAGTAAATATAATTAAAACCATAATAAAGGAAGGAATAGAGAGTGAGAAACCAGAACAGATCAGATGCTAATAATTGAGCTGATCTATAAGGAAATAACTTGTACATTTTAAGAGTACTTAACTCTGCTTTTTAAAGTGGATTTCCATTTCATTTCACTAAGATTATCCTCTTGCAGAAATGATGCCCTTGGGCCAATAAAAATGAATATTACAGTAGGCAGCATAAATAGTAATAAACTATTTAAAGGGCAAGCACTCTGAGGTTTATCATTTTGGAAGTCAGTGATATTACTGGATGAGATGGCTTTGTAGGACCCTTATTCCAAGCTTTAGGATTTAGTGAAACTGTATAGAATGTCCATAATCTCAGATTTGCTCAGAAGTACTAAATTGTGCCATTACCCACTGCTTTGTGGTATTCACAGAAATGGAAGTGGAGTGTTTATTTCTGACATCGTGAAAGGTGGAGCTGCAGACCTTGATAGGAGATTGATTCAGGGAGATCAGATCTTATCTGTGAATGGGGAGGACATGAGAAATGCCTCACAGGAGACAGTGGCCACTGTCCTCAAGGTGAGTCCTCAGGCTGCTGTCTGCCCGGCTGGTATAACTGACGTCCAGAGGGAACCGGTCTCATCTAGCTTGGTTATAAAATGGGTTCGACTTTATGCTAACCCTGGTTTTCACTAGAGATCTAATCTCTGATTTTTTTAACCCATCATAAGTAGCTTTACAAGAAGGCTGTTACGTTGACTTAACAGGATTGACGAGAAACCTCTTTGGGGATTTCTAAGCTAGTTTTTATATTTGTGAGAAACCAAGTACCCACAATTACCTTCCAGATGCATTAGATGGAATAAGTTCTCCTGGAATCCAAAAATTCATCCTTCTCTCTCTAAAGTGGTATTGTCATGAATGTACCAAATTCAGCTTTTATTGCTTGAGGGACCATTAAAGACTATCCAGTCTTATCCAGACCAACTCCTGTTTCACAAATGAAGTTTGAAAAAGTAGAGCAGCACACCCAAGATGACAAGGATCTGCTTGAGTGGGTTTCCCACCACGCACGCTGTTTCTCACTGAAGTTGCAGAGAGGCTGGGTTCAGAATTCCCTTCCGGGTGCCTCTGCCACATGGGCGCTGCCTCCCTTGGAGGAAACGGATCCAATAAAAATTCTTGTAAATTTCCATTCACCTATAACCAGCTGCATCTTATACTGTTTCACAAATAGCTGTGGAAGTTTTTGCAAACACAAATGAACCTTGTTTATTTTACAATCCTGATTTCCAAGTGTAGTCAGCAGTTATGACTTATGAGAGAATGTGTTATTTGTAGATTACCTCTATGATTTTTCTGTGCTCCTTTCACTACTTTTTCTTAATTATTTCACTGCTCATGAATACTTTCATCAGAAGGGAGAAGGAAGAGGTGAATTGAAATGTAATCCTCTTACCATGTTTAAAGAAGTCATGAAGTCATGAGATGAATACCACAAAGTTGATGAATTTTTGTTATTTTGTGTGATTTTTTTGCTTACTGAATTTCCTTTTTTTCCCCTTGCTTTCATCACCCATTTACAATTCTTGGTGCAGAGATGATTGGACTCTCTGCCATGATAATTTAGAATATAAATGCTGTTTTTCACCTCTTTTCTTGTCTTCCCAAGTGTGCACAGGGGCTGGTGCAGCTAGAGATTGGAAGACTCCGAGCTGGTTCCTGGACCTCCTCGAGGAAGACCTCACAGAACAGTCAGGTTGTTGATGGCTTCCTGTCAGACTGACTCACTCACCTATCCCCACCGGGAGAAAGCCCCCCATTTCATAAATGATTGGAAATAATGTATACTAGACAGCATATTCGCAAGACCACGTTCAGTGCATTTTCATGTGTTTGAAATAAAAATGAAAGGTGGAATAGAAATTCATTAATATTCGTTAATCCCTAGATTTTTCTCTTCTTTATTGCCTGCCAGTGTTTCCTTAGAACCACTTTTCTCGTCCACTAGTAGTTCTGTATTGCCCATGCATGCATGTACACAGCTGTGTTTATTTAAAAAAAAAGAAAGAAAGAAGCAACATCTGGTGGCAATTTGACCCTCATTAGCACAACATTGTTCTATTCATTCAATTAAATATTGCTATAAAGTTAACTTGTGAATAGCCACTCACACATGCTGAGGGCAATTAATGGCATATTCCTAAGAGAGCAAAGTGTGGGGGGTTCTCTTCTGAGAGGGAGGCCTTAATGGGTGATATTTTGTAGGTTAGCAAGCATCTTACGTTTATTTGCAAGGCTGATGTAAGTGCCACATTTTTTTTAACAAAGTATATTTCAAAGTTTTGGGATTTTTTGTTTTGTTTTGTTTTCATTATGATGGCTGACAAAATCAAGATGGTAGACTATATGTTTGTCCCATTTGGTATATAATGAAGCTGTAGAAACTTAACATGTGACCTCCATCTCCTTTGTGGGTTATAGATGGGCCTTTGTTTTGAGGTTAAAAGCATGAGTTTTGGTCCCCTCCCTGGCTGCCTTAGACTTAAAACCTCTCCAAGGCCTTTGTTCAGAAGTCGTTCTGAGTTTGTGGTTAGCACACAGAAGCTTCTGGAATGCTATGAACTGCTTCCTTTGCTCCACTAGAAAGTGGGTGAAGAAAAATACCATTGTTCAGCTAGGATCCCAGGCTAGCTATCTTGTTTTAGAGAATCTTCAAAAAAGTGAAACCCAATAAACATCATATTAAGCTTAGAATATATTTTCTCTTTCATTTCTGGCCTCCACAATGAGCAGCAAATACCATGAGTACTCAGACCCAGTGTCGCATTGCGACTCCAGGAGCAAATGGTTGATAATGATTCTGAGCAGACTTGTATCAACAGTGGGAACTTCAGTTGCAAAAATAGTTGTCTCAGCGTCTTCCTCAGTGGAAGTTCCACTTGTTGAGGATTTCACTAAAGCCTTGTTGTACGCAGGTTAGAATTCAGACTGAACAATACTGGCAATAAGATTTTTCTTCTTTGGAGCATATGGGAGGGTGCCACAGGGGAGGCTCGTTGAATCTCACTGCACAAGGAGTTTGATAGGTTGAAAAGAGGAAGAAGGCATCCCAGACAGATGGAACAACATATGCAAAAGCATAAAGGGATACAAAGAATCCCACTATTTTAAGAAAAGTTTGAACCGAAGGCTGAGGTAGTAGGTAGAACTAGATTTCTGTCCTTGAGGAACATGTGTAAGAATGTCTTAGTGGTTAATAAAGTTCACACTCAAGTTAAATACAGAGCTAACAAATTTAGAAGCTCTATTATTAAGTGTCAATAAAACCATCATCACCATTTAGCTCATCTATAAATGTGAGCTGTCCTATTTTGGAAACCTAAGACAAAGTATCAAACACTTATCTAACCTTCTGGCACGGAATTTTTACCTGAGGGGGCAGAAGTTTAATTCCGCTTTTTAAAAAACAGTAAATATGTTTTATCCTTACTTTGTCCTTAAAATTTTGGCTGAGATGATAGGAGAGTCTGCAGTGATATTTGGCTAATTGAAAGAAGGCTCATAGCCAACTGTGAAAAGGAAATGGCCTCCATTATCACAAGCTGAAGACCAGCCCCTGACCTGACTGGAGAAAAAGAGGATCCCGTTCCCAGGCATTTCTACCTTCAGACCCTCTAGGGGCACAGATTTTTTTCTGAGCAATTATAAGATGGGGAGATAAATGTCTTCTTTTGAGGGCCAAGGAGAATTATGATTTGTTGACTTGGCCTGGAGAAAGTGGGTTCATTAAGAGGGATCTTCTATTGTTGGGGCCACCAAGCCTCTTTTTTTTTAAATGTCTTTTCCCACCAACCAGAAAAGAGTGTCTTTACTCTGCCGAGGAAAGTGTGTCATGGAAGAGCACTTGAAAAATCTTTTCCTCAGGTAACTGAGGGAACACTTCATATTTATAAAGGCCATGGCAAACACATTGTTCTAAGATTTTTTTTAGGCAAAAGTTATAATATGCTATCCTCCCTGAATTCTGAATATTTTTATAGCACTATTGATTTAAATCAAAAATATAGAAAACACTCCTTTAAATATATATATCCACTGTGAAGTGTATGATGTCTATAACTTACTTTGAAATGAATTTTTAAAAAAATGATGAATAGATGAATGAATATGTGATAAAGAAAATCCAGCGAAGTATTGATTGTGGAATCTAGGTGGCATGCATATGAATATCAGCTATATAATTTACCTTTTCTTTATGTTTGAGTATTTTCATACTTAGGGAATTAAAATATTAAACAACTATGCATCATAGAACTAAGGAATTGGATCAAATTATAATTTATCAGATTATAATTGTGATCTTAGGTTTAGCTTAAAATTTTGAGGCAATTAGGCATAACCTTGATAATTTGGTAGAAAACATTCTTTATTCATTATTGGTTACTTTTTGGGTGGGGGGGTTACATTATTTTCTGCATTGGAAAGGTCCTCCACTGTGTATATGATTCTCATTGAATAGCTACTAGCCATACATGACTATACAGTGTAGACCTCAAATATTTATTTAAATGAATAAAAGGACAATAATGGAAGTATAACAGATTGGGCTCCATTACCACTGACTCTAGGAAAATCTTTGAGAAAAAAAATTTAACCCACTCCTAAGACAAAATATTCCCTTGATATTTGCTGCTTTCTCCTACAACTGAGGAGAAAGTTTCTGTTAGTCAAGATTTTATGATACTTGTTTTAGCAAAACAGATCATGTAATTTGGGTAATAAGGTAATAAATGTTGACTGCAGCCCCAAATGACACACAGCACCATTAACTGATCATATATCAACAGTACGTAACAACAACCTAGGAAAATGGTTTTTTATTTCATGGGGAGCAAGAAAAGCTTAAATTATTGCATGTTTGCTATCTTGATGATTGAAACCATATATAAAACTCATATAAGGGGGAAGGCAACGGAAAAATGTCAAATGGGATTGGGTTGGAGTGGTAAGAGAGTGTGAGGAGGGGTCACTTCTGTTTTCTTTTTTAGCCTCTACAGACTTTTCTGTCACATGGTTATGGCTACTTTGTAATTAAAATACTAAGTCTGAATTTTTAAGACCAAGTCAGTGTGTGAGCACAGCTGACGGTGGGATTTCTTTCCAGGGAAGCCAGCAGAGCGCACATAGCAGCTTCCCTCCCTCCCTGGCTCCTGTCATCACCAGCCTGCAGAATCTGGTCGGCACAAAAAGAGCTACAGATCCTTCCCCCAAAAGTTCAGGTATGATTTGGACACACATCCAGCAGGACCTGTGACCCGATTTTTTAAAGTATTAATATTTTTTAAAAACAATTTCTTCACCCTCAATTCAGATACGTTGAAATCTTCAAACGTGTCCACCTACGCCCCAAGCTTGATGAAAAGCCTGTTCTAAAGGAAGGAAAGCCATAGAGACTCATTTTGGGAACGTGCCTTTAACTGTACAAGAATCACATGAAAACCAGGAAAGCGGAAATCTAAACTACTTCAGAGAGGAAAACCATTTCCCAAAGAGAAAAATTTCAAATGACAGGTCACTTGAGGAAGGTCAAAGCGCATATACCATTGCGGGTAGGGCAGGGCAAGGAGTCCTTTTTAAGCCTTTCCTTGAGGAGAGGGTTGTCTTCGATCAAGGCAGGAAAACGGACAGTGACACAGAGATAGCCCATCCCCCAAGCCACTCAGGCACCATATCCCCGGCATCTCCTGGTACCGCCGTCAGCTTCTGTCACACCACGTGGTTATGACCACATCTACCTCAAACAGAGGGCCTCTTTAAAATAGCCCCCCTTCAATGGTTACCGGTTTGGATTTTGAGAAAGTATGTGATAACTGTTCATATTCTGTCTTGAAAGGCCTAGAAAATGATACTATTTTTTAAAGGATAATATTTTTATAGGAGAATATTAAATCCTAACTGTGTTATCTCTTTATTTTAAAAAGTTAATTGTGTTGCTTCCTTATTTGTAGGCACAGATATGGGACCAAGGACCGTTGAGATCATCAGGGTAGGTCAATAATTTTGCTGTTTTTCAGATTTGTGTTGTATTTCCCTTAAAATGAATACAATTTGTTGGATTGTTAGTGTGCTCTTTTAAGTTACGGAAGGCCTGAAATGGTGTGTGTGACATACATAGACTTAGAAGTACAGTAAAGCCACATAGAGGACCATTGCGAGTTTGTTGGTATATCCCATCCACTATGTTTTGTGCATGTATTTAAGTTTATAAAACAAACCAAAAAAAAAAAAAAAGGTATCATATTAAACATACTCCTGTAGCTTGTCTTTTTCACTTTTTTTTTTTTAAGATTTGTTTATTTAGAGAGAGAGCGTGTGCACAAGCAGGGGGAGGGGCAGAGGGAGAGAATCTCAAGCAGACTCCATGACAAGCCTGGAGCCCGATGCGGGGCTTGATCCCAGGACCCTGAGATCACAGCCTGAGCTGAAATCGAGAGTCAGACACTTAACCAGCTGAGCCACCCAGGTGCCCCTGTCCCATTTAAGGATGAACTTTTAGCCATGCTGATATTTTTTGACAGCACACAGCATGATTTTATTGGTTGCATAGGATTCCATCATATAAATGTGCTGTGATTTTCTTAATCAGCTTCTTCCGACTAAACAATTAGCCTATTTCTCAACTTTTGCTCCTTTATAGCAACATCCTTGTTCTTCTTTTTTTGTCTATATCATGGGTGATTTCCTCAGGACTTGTTCCTAGAAATGGAATTGAGTCAAAAGCCACACTTATTATTTAAAGGCTCTTATGCATATTGCTAAATTGCCTTCTTGAGAAGATTGTGTAAGTTGTATTTAAGTTCATAACGTTGTCAGTCCTGATTTTCAAGCTCTTGCGTGGTATCCAGAATGTTGGAAAGTACTTTGACCACTTTCAACCATTAAATATGGGATTCAAGAAATACTTAAAAAAGAAATTATGACCTTGTTATGATCATGGTTCAACTGCAGTAAAGAGATATCCAGGGGCGCCTGGGTGGCTAAGTCATTAACTGTCTGCCTTCGGCCCAGATCATGATCCCAGAGTCCTGGGGTCGAGCCCCACATCGGGCTCCCTGCTCAGCGGGAAGCCTGCTTCTCCCTCTCCCTCTACCCCTCTTGTGTTCCCTCTCTCGCCATGTGTGTGTGTCTCTCTCTCTCAAATAAATAAATAAAATCTTAAAAAAAAAAAAAAAAAGATATCCAGCTAGCTTAGTTCTCTGGAATCAGTCATAGCTGTGTTTGAAGGCACTCTACCATTTATTAGCTCTGTGACCTTCAGCAAGTTACTCAGTTTTTCTCGTTTGTAGACTGGGGATGACAACACTTACCTCACAAGGTAGATCTTATTGTGTGGATTAAATGAGATAACGCAAGTAGTGTATTTAGCATAGTACCTAGTGCGTCCCAGATGTCCAAGAAGTGTCATTCATTATTACTGACTACAATTTGAAATAAATCTGCTTCATCTGTTCCTAGTATCTTTCCACCATGTGGCAACTCAGATGTACCTATGATGGGAAAGTTAAATCTACCAACGTGTACATAATTATGGATAAATTATGAAAGCGTTATGATGGATTTGAACAAAGCCAAGTTATTCCATAAATTTCTCCTCATTCCAAGGTTTATAAAATATCATTTTATAAAATGGTGCAGTTGGTTGAGCCTCTGATTCTTGGTTTTGGCTCAGGTCATGATCTCACAGCAGTAGGATCAAGCCCCGTGTCAGACACGTGTCAGACTCTGAGCTCAGCAACGAAGTCTGCTTGAGTTTCTCCCTTTCCCCCTCCCACTCAGGCTCACATACACACTCTCTCTCTCAAATAAATGGATGAATCTTAAATATATATGTGTGTGTATGTATATGTAAATATCATTTTATGTTTCCTTAGTCATTTCAGCCACTTTTTTTTTATAGGCTTTTATGAAAAGGCCTGCTCCCAGTAACCATATTCTCCCACACATGTTCCAAGCAGAAACTTTTGTGATGAAACTCTTCTTGCCGTTTTGCGTGCACTGCTCTACTGTTGATGCATTCAAAAAACATAAGCCAGACACAAATGTGTTTGAAAACAGGATATGAATTACCCATGACTGGAGAGGTCAGCTTTGCCATTCTTTTTTTATAAGCATGACATGGCAGCATTAGTAATATTATTAATAGTAAAGAATTCCTCAAACTTATTTGAGTTTTTAAAGTTCTTTCCTATGTGGTTTTTGTTGTCATTTTGTTCTTTTCCCATCTTCCAACTTGATGAGGCAAAATCGAAGCACACTAAGCTGTGTATATTTTTAAATAATCGATTAAAACGTCAGGAGTCTTGCTACCACGTAAGCCCCTTTACCTCACCCACGCCAGTAATATTTATGCCATAGTCGTCATGTTTACATTTACAAAAATTGAGAAACCCACGAAGCAGTGCTATAATTTTTTACTTTCAGCAGTCCTACATATTTTATTTGTTTATTTATTTATTTATTTATTTATTTGAGAGAATGAGAGAGAGAGCACAAGCAGGGACAGAGGGAGAAGCCGACTCCCTGCTGAACATGGAGCCCGATGTGGGGCTTGGTCCCAGGACCCTGAGATCATGACCTGAGCCGAAGACAGATGCTTAAGTGATTAAGCCGCCCGGGTGCCCTGTCCTGCATATGCTGAAAAAAATTGGTCACACTTTCTTTACGTACTGAGCAGTTTAGGATTGTATCGTGGACCTCAGGAATGTTACACTGTATAGACCGTGGAGAGCGTTGATGTTTATGGCTTAGCAGGCAGTCAGCCCACTCGGGTTCAGACTGCAAGTTCCATCTCACCTTCCAGGAGCGGCGGTGCAGCTCCCAGCTCAGGTCTGTGGTGAGCGAAGCGAGTCGCTTAGAATGAAGCCAGAGAATTCTGTGGCTCCCCTTCTCAGGCTCTGTCTACTCCAGCTTTCTTCCTTTATTCTCCAGCCACCGGGGGCCCCTTTGCCTGGTTCCTCTGACCAGCGAGATGGGGCGAGATGGGGCGAGTCAGGCATCCACACAGAGTGTTACCCTTGGCGCCACCTTTCCGGCTCCTAGACCGGCTCTGGTGCTCAGGACAAGGCTGCCAGGAAAACAAGGGCCAGGTCCACCCCCTGCTGCTTTTTCTCCGAGTTTTGGCTCTCCACCACAGTTTGTTTGTGTCTTTACTTTTCCGAAGCCTCAGGTAGTTGTTTGCTGTGTTTGACAGAGTTGTTCATTTTCATCAGCAGGAGAGACGTGCTCTAGCTGAGCGAAAGCCACCAGGCTGAAACTGGAACGCGTCAGTCATTCTTCCCCTGATTTTTAAAATAGTAAAACCCTGTGATACAAATGTGGGGAAAACCTGGACGAGAGCCAGGATCTCTTCACCAGGGTCCGAGCGAGCCAAGCTGCCTCACCTCATAATCTCAGCGGACACTTCCAGCCACATCTTCCTTCTCTCTGCAGACTCCGCTGTCATTCCAGTGGGTGTCCTCTCAGATCTTTTGTTGTAATGCAGCCGTGCAGCTCTTTTAGAGCCAAGTGTGTTTGTTCACACCCAGAAGAGCATGATATGTGTGGCAGTTTAATCATAAACACCATATGAGAACATACTTGCCAAGTCTGCATCAAAATTGGCCACTACACTGAGCAGTAACATAGGGTTGTTTTGTATTTTTTTTGTTTTGTTTTTACTCCTACTGTTGCCTTTTACTGAGCGTCTTCGGTAGGCTAAGACTGCACTGTATCATCTCATTTAATCCTCAAACCAACATAAAGATGGAAACTCTAAGAGGTTAAGGAACTGCCTCGAGACCCTCCCCACCCCCAGCTAATTAAGTGCTAGAGCTGAAAACACAGGTCTCTTCCTGACTCCACAGGCGCTGTGCTTACCTCCCGTTACCCTGGCCTCCTGCATCATGGAAGGAGTCTGTGCGACAGCTGTCCGGGGGCAATCAGGTTGTGGGTTTGTAGTAAATATATGAGCCTGTGTTTTCCGTCTTTTTTAGGAGCTCAGCGATGCCCTGGGAATCAGTATTGCTGGAGGAAAAGGAAGTCCCTTAGGAGATATCCCAATATTTATTGCCATGATTCAGGCCAGTGGTGTGGCTGCACGCACCCAGAAACTTAAGGTAAACAAAAGGAAATGGTGAAGTGCTAACAGCATGTGGTGGGGGACAAAGTTGCAGCCATGGGCGGTTTATTTAAAGTTGGAATTCCAGCAGAGACCCACGCTGAGGGCAAAATGCATTGGAGAAAGTTTACACCTAAAATTCATTAGGTCCCTGGGCATATAAAAATATTATTGTTTGTATCAAAGCTTCTCGATGAAAGAAGCTCATTTGCAAAGCCTCCCATACCATTTTTAGCACTTCATTCCACCCAAAATTAATTTTCACCTGAGAGAGATTTGACCTTAGAATCGTCCTTCAACCAGAAGAATTAATGTTCTTAGGATTTTTTTCCCCATTGCCCCTTAATCTTAACTTAGGTAGGAAAATAAAGGAGAAAATATTTGGCTTCCTCATTAGAGCTTTATTGAACAGTTAATTTGTATGCCTCACTATTACTGGTGAATGGATGTGTGAATCACCACCATTGCCAAAATACAAAAGTGGCCTGCTGTGCCTTCCCCTCATCAAATCTGACCCCCTTCTTGTTTCTCTGATTGGTCTGTATTTGGGGAAAGCCATAAAAATTCCTCATGCTTCTGGAACATGCATGCACAGGAGAAACACAGACTCTTCACAATAGCCACAAATGGGAAATATGACTTACAAAGAATCTTAAGCATTCTCCTCAAATTTAATTTTTCTTAATGATAGTGATTTTCTACCACTTTTGTACTTCCAGGTTGGAGATCGGATTGTCAGCATTAATGGGCAACCTTTGGATGGGCTGTCTCACGCGGATGTGGTTAATCTGCTTAAGAACGCCTACGGGCGCATTATCCTGCAGGTATTGCGATCAATGGAACACGCAGCTGCGCGAGGCAGATAAGTGGTGTGCAAAAAAGATTGAGCGTCACTGGCAGTAGGCATCACCGCCCAGCAGGGTGCTTGCTGATGTGAATTATGAAGGTTGAAAGCAAGAAATTATTATTTTTATTCAGAAATTCTTTAATGCCACCCATACAGGCAGTGAGCATGATTATATGAAAGCATAACAAGGGGAGAAAAATTACTCTTTGCTTCACATGATAAATCAACAAGGCTTTTAGCTTCCAGCGTTCTATTGTAAATCAAAGTTTGTGAGGAATAGCAAATGATTTCTTTTCTTATGCCCAAAAACTGTTACCGAACTGCCCAAACGCTGTTTCTTCCACTCCCTTTAGAGGAAGGAAGAAATACAATGCTCTTTTTCCCCCTAGCATAAATGATTGCCAACACTGTTCAGTTCTCACTGTGTGGTTGTCATCAACTGAGGCAGACAATTGTTTATCAGCTGTGGTCCCCAAGAGTATTGTCCAGATGCACGGAAAAGTATAGCAGGAAGTAGAAATGTGTGCTGTTCGTTACCCCTCCTTCTATTTCAGTACTCTATATGTCTCTGAGATTGACATGGTGCAGTGAGAGGCAGGGTACTGCAGTGAGTTTTGCTAATGAGTTTCTTCCAAAATGTATGATTATAATCACCACACTTCTGCAGGTAGTAGTGAATGCTTTACAGGTGAAAAGAATAAAACCCACCATTTAGTGCCTGAGAGAGGGCTAGCCAGCCCCTCAGATCATTCTAGCCTTCAAATAATAATTTCAGGGGTGCCTGGCTGGCTCAGTCAGTAGAACATGAAGCTCTTGATCTCAAGGTTGCAAATTTGAGCCCCGCATTGGGTATGGAGATTACTTAACACTAAAATCTTGAAAATAATAATTTCAAACTGAAAAGCCATTGCATTGGGGAGAACCAGTTTGTGGTGCTTAACTCTCACATCTCAATGGTCTAAATCCAGAAGGCCAAAACGGACATTATGAAAGTAAACGATGGGGCACCTTGGTGGCTCAGTCGGTTAAGCTCTGACTCTTGAGTTTGGCTCAGGTCATGATCTCGGGGTCAGGGGGTAGAACCCCACGTTGGACTCTGCACTCAGGGGGGAGTCAGCTCAGGATTCTCCCTCCCTCTCCTGCTGCCCCTCTCCCCTCTAAAATCCTTTTAAAAAAATTACTTTCAGCATGTATGAAGGGGATCATAAAAATACTGTCAGTAGTTTCAAGGGAGTTTATGTGATAGGCAACGTATTATTCAGTGATTTGGGTCCCGGGTTTCTGCAGAACGCAAACCAGAACACTGTGTGGACTGGTAGAGTCAGCTTCCCCTCTCCTCCTAGTCCTCACTTTCATGGAACTTAGGCCTCTGCCTCAGATTCCTCCCTCCACCCCACCTCAGTCCCATCAGACCCTGTGTGTCCTTGCTTTTCTTCTGTGCTGCGCTTGTTCTTCCTTCGAGTTATGCTGACCCCTAGAGGCCTAAAAGTGCAACTGCTCAGTCTCTGCCTGGGGACCATTAGTTACACAGAATTTTAAAAGGAAGTTATTTGAATGAATAACTATGTCAAGACAAAAAAAAATGTCTCTCTTAGCAAACTCAGGTATTACCAGTATTTCCATACACCAATATAATTTGTTCAGCTCCTCCTTCTTCACAAAGTAATAAGAAGCCACAATGTAAAACTGTAACATTAACTACAAAAGCACCTTAAATGACAATGAACTCAAGCTCTCCCATGCAGAATTAACACTTCATTCAAATTACCTCTATTCACATACCTTTGAAGGAGTTCCTTATTTTTCCTATTTCTGTATTTTAAGAAAATGACAGTTGGTTTAAAAATTCTCTTGCATTAATCACATTAGTTCATAGTGTTATTTTCTAACCTGTGCTATTAAAAGCTTAATGGAATCCTTTGGGATTTTTACAGTTATAATCTACACAGTTATGGGTATGGAGCATATGTGCTGCCAAAGGCTTTAGACTCAAAACCCGGAAAAATCCTATGTCCTGCATCAGATGCCTTTCAGTTACATAGTGTATTTGCCCTAATTAAAACAATGTGCATATAGTACCAGCAATATAGTTATTACAGCTGACTTGGCATAGGTAATTATTTTTATCAGGTGAGCCAGCCCATTGGCAGAGCAATAGGGAAGGTCAGGTAATTGTGTCTGATGATGTGGAAAAGACTTACTGTCAGTGTATCATGCAAAGCAGTCAGCAACTGCTGGTTGCATGGGGAAGATTAAGGTCTGGGTCAGCAGACTGCAGGATGGTGAAGGGGAAAGAGTGGAAGAGACGACCAACACTTCCAGAAGCTTCTCCCCACAGTATACATTACTGTCTCTGGGTGTTAATAAGCAGGTAGATATTCCTGCCCTTAGAGTCTGATGGTTTCTTATTCTCAATCATAGATTGGTCAGTGGAGACTGATGTGGCTACACGGTGTCATTTTAGATGTTCCCAATTATATTTGTGTTTCTAGTCTGATAGTTTGTCTGGTTAAGCTCTTTTGTCTGTAGAATGACCATGAAACCTTTTTTGGACAAAATCAGGTAACCCAGACTCTCTGCTAGAATTTTTTTTTTTTTTTTGGTACATCTTTCTTTGAGAACACAGAAGATAAAAAGAGCATATCAGAGATTTTTTTTGTCAGTAAAGGAACTTGTGAGGCTTGTTCTGGGTCCATTAAGAAATTTTGCGAACAGTCGAGAGTGTAGCAGAATGGGTGGATTGAGGGAGCACTAACTAAACTAGGGGATATGGGAAGAGGATGTTGGGAGAGAACATTGTAGTTGGAGATGTCCAATAGGCAGAGGAAATTTTACCACCAATACTCAGGGAGACTTCACTGCTGGGAACAGGGTAAATAAAGCCATCTGAGGCTTTTCCATGTCGACATCCCCACTGCCTGGCACATTATTTATCATAGATACTGGTTGAATATGAATGAAAACAGTGTGACAAAGACAGGACGAAGGCTTGGAGTCAACAGCAAGTAGGGAAGGCAGAAGAAGAGTCTGAAATCAGGGAGATTCATTAGGGGTCTGTCTACAAAGTAGTTTGGGAGGCTTTTTGGGGACATTCTCCAGAACAACAACGACAAAATTGATATAAGAGGGTCAAACTGCTGGTTTGGAGAAAGAGAGTGTGTCATATTTATTAAGATAATATAGAGAAAACAGTGACTTCTTTTTGAACCCTCAATTGAAAATGGAAGAGAAAAAGACGTGGGATTAATTCAGGAGATCCAATATCCAACAAATAGGAGTTGCAAAAAGAAAAAAAAATAAGAAAGAAATAAAATAAATCTTAGCTTAAGGTCCATAAATCTAAGCAGGATAAATAAGTATAATACCTATATACATTCTAAAACTTTCCAAAGGGAAAAGTAAAAGCTACTTACAAAAGAACAAGAGATTCAGATGGCACCTCTTTTTCAGCAGTGTATTTCTGAGAAAATCACTTTAGGATGTAATCCAGCAAAAGAGCAAGTAAGAAAGAAAAAAGAGGGAAGCCAGTGGATTCAATGCTGAGAAACATGGAAGTCCCAGGGCAGCTGTGTAGCAAGCATAGAGAATAACTTACCCAAACTGGAGCAGGGGGAGAAGATACTCTAAGAGAGATGCCTGTGCATCGAAAGGAAAGAACAGGAACAGATGTATTATCTCATCTGTTTAACTAAATCGGAAGTTTGAGATCACTGGGAGAATCTGGGGCTCAGTTGGTGGTAAGTATATCAAAATTAAACAAAATGAGATCATTGTTACCTTGGAGAAAATAAACTTGTACCAAGAAGAGGAAATGTAATCATAGTACAGTAGTTGACTCAGTATAAATAACGTTTATATAAACAATTGTAAGTCATAATAATAAAACCAATACAACCAAGCATAATGCATGAACTGTTAGTATCATGGTTATTTGGGATGTGTTAGTGAAGAGGAAAATACGAGAAGTAAATCTTTAAAGCTGAAATAAAAGAGGTTGTTGGAAATTGTTAGAACTGTAGAGGTTTAAGTGTATTTAAGGAAACACAGGAAACAAGTAGAACTTTAAAATAATATAAAGTGGAAGAGTTTGGCAAGCTAAATTTTCATCCACTGGATTATTTCATCTGTTGAAATAGGGAGTTGATAGACATCAACAAGATGATAAATTTTAAAATAGGCTTGTAAGCATATTACTTAGCTTATGCCTCTAGAATTGAAAAGAGAAATGTTTAGTGTGTCTCCAGAGAGTGAAAGTGTTGAATTTTTTATCATGTGCTGTACTATTTAATTTTTTATCATGTGCACACAAAAATATCCTGGAAAAATAAAATAGGAAAGAACCAGGAGTCAAAAATACAGATTCTAGACACTTAAGGAGAAAAGAATTTTAAGAACAGCACACTTCCAATGAAGCAGAAATAAATAAAATCGCAAAAATCAGTACAACTGGTAGATAAATCACTGGCAATCTTTAAAGAAATTGATTTTCTTTCAGAGTTGGTGGTGAGTCAGTAGAGAGCAAAGGAATAGTTGGGAGCAAAAAAGATAGAAGACAAGGTAGGGATGATGTTACCTCTGAAAAAGAAGATTACAAGTTCTGTAGTGAAGGGGCGCCTGGCTGGCTCAGCTGGTAGGGCACGAGACTCTTCATCGCGGTCTCATAAATCCAAGCCCCACGTTGGGTGTAGAGATTACTTAAAATCTTTAAGAGAAAACAAATTTTCCGCGAGCTGATTATTGCAGTGCTGCTGCTAGTTCAGAAGCCGAGCTGAGACCCACTGGAGGGTGCATTACTTAGAGAGAGGAAAGCACGTTATTCTCTGTGCCTGGAATACCTGTAACACCCCACTTCCATGCCCTCTCTATAAATCCTGTGAAATCCTTTGTTTTAGAAACTCTCCAACCAAGAAGTTGGGGAATAGGGAGTGCCTGGGGCTCATTTTGCCCTGAGACCATGAACTGCTCCAAAGTAATGTCTGTGCCCCCAGCACAGGGCCTGGCCTAAAAAGTGTTGGTCACGTCGAGTGGGTTGCTGAGCTATGCTGATCGAGTTAAAAGATACCAACTTAGAGAGAACTAATCAGCACGGTTACCAATTCGGTCTGGAAAAATTCTACTAGAGGTGAGAGATGGATTGGGTTGGGAACGGAAAAGGTGTGTGATGGAGGGCGCAGGGCAAGCATCTAAAGGCACATGTGAGCATCAGTAAAGGAGGGGCTTGTGAGCAGTTCTTAACCTTGGCTGTGCGATAGAGTCACTGATCCCAATACTAGTCCCTGGTTCTACCACAGGGATTAATGGGTCTGGGATGTGGCATGGACTTTGAGAGAGTCTAAAGCTTCCCAGGTGTTTCTAATAGGTAACCAGCTGACCGGTGGAGGTCATGATGGATAGAAAGCCGAGTGATGCTGGGAAGGGAGTGGTAAGCTCCAGGAAAAGGACAAAGAGCTGAAGGTTTGAAAACTGAAATGAAGACCAGTGGGAGTTCTATAGAACCAAGTAGTCTTTAATACCAGAAAGTTGTGTGTTTGAGTCCTCTCACTTATCTCTTCAGTTTTCTATAAATAGGGATCATAGCTCCTTTCTTCCAAGGTTGCTGTGAGGATTAAATGAGGTGTAATTTTTAATAAAACAGTGAATTGCCAATGGTAAGCATTATATAAGTGGCTTTGTATTACTTTCATTGTAATAACATGAGCTCGAGGTCAGCAGATGCAAACATTTCTAGGACCCTGGAAGTGGGTGGTTTTCCAGGTGGCACGTGAGATGTGTGCCACTGGATGGTGATGTCACTAGCAGACACTTGGCCCCTTGTTTTACTCCAAACTTAAAACATTTGACACTTCGAACCATTATATTTTTCAAACAGATGCATTGAGGTCAGTGTTCTCTGATGTCCCTGGAATCAGTGTCATTAGGTTCTAAATAAAAACTTGAAGCAGATGTGCTTCCTACTTCATTAAGTTACACCAAATGTCAGGCATGGGCCAAGGCAAGCTTTTCTTGATTGCTCTTCTGTTCTGTGCCCCGTCTTAAGATGCCAGCTTTCTCAGAGAGCACCTTAGCTTCCCGTCGGCTTTCAGCGTATCCACACTGTGGATCTGGGATCCAGGTCGGGTGTGAGTGCTGAGTTCGTGTTCTGTACTGCAGGGTTGGAGCCCTAACAAGTCTAAGGGCTAATCTTACTCTTCTACAGGAGCCACAGCTCGGGGGACTTGTAAGCAAGGAGCTCAAGCTTGTGTGCGTTGTGATAATCCTACTTACTGGAAAGTATTTCGACTTCTCAATTCTCCAAGACAATCCCCCGAACCTATTTTTTTTTTAAAGATTTTATTTATTTTAGAGAGAGAGAGAGAGAACACAAGCGGGGGAATTAGGCCGGGGGAGAGGGAAAAGCAGACTCCCTGCAGAGCAGGGAGCCTGATGCAGGGCTCAGTCCCAGGACCCTGGGATCATGACCTGAGCCTAAGGCAGACGCTTAACCGAATGAACCACCCAGGTGTCCCTCCCCCCCCAAAAAAAACCCTATTTTTAAGGAAAAGGTACTCAGCCTAGGGTCCATGCAATAAAAATTGTGCTTTATTACTCAATTTGAAAGCATCACGCATACATCATTTTAATATAGAACTTACAATTCTAATTGAATTTAGTTTTGCTTTTCACCTAAATTAGTAAATGCCACAGGAAGCCAAGGCATGAGAAAGCATATCAGAATGAATACCCTCCTGGAGGGGAAAACACAGTTTGATGAGGGAATCCATTTAGAGGGGGAAACACGCTGTGGGGGGCAAGGACAGTTGGAGGGGGAAACACGCTATGAGGAGCAAGGACAGTTGGAGGGGGAAACACGCTGTGAGGGGCAAGGGCAGTTGGAGGGGGAAACATCCTTATTGGTTCTTCCTCTTCCACTGATTCACAAGTCTCCACTTTTTCATTAGACTCAGATAAGGCTTCTTCCTCATCCTTCATTTCACAAGTCTTCCTCTCGGATAGAGTGACTTCCTCCTTCTCTTCTTTCATTTCACAAGTTTCCCCCTCCTCAAGTGGAGTGACTTCCCCCTCTTTCATTTCATGAGTCTCTCTCCCCTCAGGTAGAGTGGCTTCCTCCTTCTCTTTCATTTCACATGTCTCCCTCTCTTCAGGCACAGGGATTTCCTCCTCGTCTTCCTTCAGACCAGTGACCTCCCTCTCCTCAGGTAGGCACTTATTAAATGTTTGTCATAACAAGGTTGGGGAGAAGGTGAGGAGACAAAGTACTTTCATTAAAGCCCGGTAAGAGTTCAAACTGCTGCAGCCACTTGGCAGCTTCAGAAGATCTATGACATTTACTCTGTGCGTACCCATCACCCAGCTGTGCGTACCCAGACACCTAGCTGTCTGTCTTAAAGAGCCACTCAAGGTCTATGTAGCAGCACTATGTGCAGGACCCACAGGTTTTGAACCAAGTGAATGGTTTTAAAGGGTGAGTGGGAAGCAAGGAAGACATCTGTCATATCTCCAGTCCCTAGGGATGAGGGACGAGAAGAAACGTTGCTGATCTGAGTAATGTGGAAATAGAGCTGGCCCTAGCTGGGTCCAAGGACTCCGGACACCACAGCTTTTGAACCATGTATTCAGGTTGCACAGACCTTAATATCTGTTGTCTGAGGACTTCAAAGCCACCTTTGCTTTACCCAGAAAACCTATTCTTCCCCTCTTCTCTCTCCTTTGTACAGCATGTGTTCAGATCTGCCCCCCACACTAGATAACATCAACTGCAAGCCTGTCCATTGAAGGGACTGAACACATCTGCTTTCCCTTGGTTTCCTCTACTCCCTTCTCTATCCTCAGAACCTACCACAGAAGTTTGTACCCGAAGTTCTAGATTTACTTTAAAAAAAAAAAATGAATAAACCTCCCATTAGTCTGTTTACCTTCCCCTTTTCATAACACACGAAGAGACCTTTCCCAGCCTTACCTCCATGCCGTTCAGTTCCTGAACTGAACGTGTTGATGGGGGACGAGCACTTCAGATGCAGGACTGAACTAAGACTCATAGGCCACATCTCCTTGGACTTGTACCCAGCTGAACACACACACCCTTCAAAATCAGATCAGATTATCATCTTTCACAAATCAGCCCCTGGGAAGACCGACCGACTCTGAGACCAGGATGGTAATGCAAACACCTTGGGGCTATGAAGTCATTCCGGGGGTGATGGGTTTATGGTCGCCTTGCCTTCCTGCAAAAGACGAAGCCATTAGCGAAAATCTTCACATTTCCCATCTAGCTTCTTGGCTTCCACTCCTACAAAACAGGAGCTTAAACAGCCCCAAGGAGCCTAGGTAAGCCCCTAGGATTTAATATCATCAGTGGCTGGGAGGCACTTTTTATTTCAGGGTTGGGGGTAAGCAAGAGGACTTCAGGTTTTAGAGGGATGTGAGTTTTTCTGTAAGATGGTGCTGGTAGAAGTGTTCTTGTATTTTCTAGCTAGATAAAAAAATTTAATTTTTACCCAAATAGAACTGTGACTCTGGTATCACAATTTATATGGCCGATTTCATAGACTCTTGAAAGTGTATTCTCTTTCTAAAAGTAAAAAAAAAAAAAAAGCGATCCTTCTGGAACATCCATGGGCATATGTCTCCCACGCCCTGAGTGCTCTTCTTAACAGTACCTTCTGAGAGCCAGGAAGTTTTCCTGCCTGTTGTCAACCACACGCCATGATGATCTGCTCTATTTGCAACTGCTTGTTCAACTATCTCTCTCCCCTCTTCCTCCCTGACACCATATCGAGACTGTGCTTAACTACATGCAGTGTGAGTCAGATTGCCTGGTGTGAGGGTCCAAGGCCAGGTCTATACCCTCACACTGCATATGATTAAGAGCACAAGATTCTAGTGTGAAATGACATGGAAATGAAACCAGCCTTCACTCCTTAACAGACTTTGGGAAAGCTACTTAACCTCTGCTCCAGGTTCGTCCATCTGAAATACAGAAATAATAGTGGCACCTACCTCTATAGGGACTCAGGAGAGTGCTTAGCGTAAAGGAAGTGCTCAGTTGATACCCAGTTGTCATGGCACTGTTACAGATTGAACAAATGGGCAAAGAAAGGAGCAGGTTGCCATCAAATCTTCGCTTTTGAAGACACCTTAGAGAAGACAATATTTTACTGACTTTCTTTGTCAGCCCCATAATGGATGGTCTCTTTCTTGGTCAGCTGAGAGTACAAGTCCAAATTCCCACCAAATATAGGAATCCCCTTTACTATATCCCAAGTTAATAGATTTTGAGCCTCTGTTCGAGGATGCTTATGCTGTAACAAGCTGTGCCGTTCCGTTCTGTAACTGCCTTACTAGAGGTTTTTTTCTCCTTAAAAGGACCCAAAACCAATCTCCTTGTAACCTCTATCAGTCTCACTGTGTTCTGTGGAAATTCAGAAAATTGAGTCCCATAATCCTTATTCCTTAGGAAGGTTTTGGGTTCATTCACTCCACAAATACTCATTAAGCAACTGTTACATGCCAGGCATGTTAATACTGAGAAGCAGTCCTTATCCTCATGAATCCTGTGATGGGGCAGTGGGGGAGATACGGAAATAAGTATCATCACAGTTTGTGGGAAATATTTGGAGAGCGCTGCAGAGAGAAAAACAGGAGAAATTAATTTAAGCACCAATTGTAAAGAAGGCTGGTATAAGGAAAGTGACTTGTAAGCTGATACCAGGCCAACTGGTGGTTTTGGGGGGGGGCAGATTGCCGGCAGAGAGAACTGGAATGTGGGGTGGAGTGGAAGGAGAATGATGGGATTAGAGGAGCAGGCTGGGGGGGGGAGACCTTTGTGTATATAATTAGAGAGTCTGAATTTTATTCTAAGTACAAAGAGAGACCACTGAAAGGTTTTAAGCAGGGGAGTGCCATTATGCAGTTTATATTGAAAAAGATAACTGGCTGTTGTATAGAAGAGAGATTGGAAGAGGATGAGTGGGGATGCCGGTTAAAAGGCAGATGATGATGATGAATTGATTAGGATGGTCACCATAGAGGCAAAAAGGAACAGGTTGGACAAGTGTTTTAGAGGTAGAATCCAGAAGACTTGATGGTGGATTGCATAAGGCAGGTGAGAGAGGGATGTATCAGGTTGATATTCAGAGAGTAAGCACCTGTGTGGTTAGCATCCCTGCATCCTTTCTTGTTAGACAGTCATCACCAGTCAGCCATCAAGCATTTTCAGTTTTATACCTAACACATTTTAATCAGGTAGTCAGAGGTGCCATCTACTAAGAGGGAAAACTAAGGGGAAATGAATTAGAAAATGGTTGTTGGATCAAGAGTTTGAATTTGGTTAATGCAGATGATAAGTTGGCAATTGGATATAGCAGACTAGGCTGGGAATTTTCAGCACCTTGTTGCCACCTAGACCCTGAGTGTGCATGTGGGAATTGGGAACAGGACTGAGCCACAGGAGTGAGTAGAATAGCCAAGAGGTGTAAAAGTGGGCCCCAGCAGCAAGAGGAAGGCCAGAAAGTGGGTCATAGAAGTTTAGGTCTGGTGATGGGGATGGCTGCTGAGATGGAGTGGTTCAGGAAGATGGTGTAGGTTGAGATTACAGAGGTCAGATGCAAAGACAACTTCTCTGATACGCTTGCTATGGGGAGAGTAGAAAAAGGGCTGGTGGAAAGTGGAGGGGCTCTTGTGGACAAGGCGAATCTGTCTTTTCCTCTTTGTCTCTTATCCTAAATATTTGCATAGTTCATTCAGTCATTCTGTATATGGTGGTATTTCCAGAAGATTCCATACCTTGCACACAGCTGTGTTTTCCTCCGGAATAGGATACTTCACCAAAATGTGTTCTGACTCGCCATGGCCGGCCTGTTGCTTTCCTTGTTGTAAAAACTCTATTTTAAACAGATGCAGCTAAGCTTAGCAGTTTAGGCAGCCATGCCCTCTGTTGGCTCATTCTGAAACTGCAGTCAAATCCAGTTCCTTTGCATTGGTGTCAAGTTCCTCACTCCATACTTACTTGTGTACTGACTATTATAACCTAAAAGAAGAACCATTGATCAGAGGTAGGAGTAGCCCAGGAGCTCTGGAGAGAGAGAAGCTCGGAACTAGTGGAGATGGAAGACATCTCCAGGCTAAGTATACAAGGCAGGCTTTTATGATTCCCATTCAACAGATGAGAAAGCTGAAATTCAGGAACTGAATGCCAGAACCTTTAAATGGCAGGAACTGAATGCCAGAACCTCATTCTGTGTCCTCGAATGAGCTGTCAGAGCTATACCATATTTCTTTTGAATGCCTTTGAATGTTATTTGAAGATTACCAATATAGAGTGAATGTTTACATGTCATGTACTATTGTTTGGAACCATCTATAAAAACAAATAATAGGGAATCAGAGATAGTCATTCATTCTTTCTTTCATTTGCCAAATATTATTTGAACATCTATATGCCGGGCACTGTTGTACATAAGGCGGATACAGTAGTGACTGAAACAGACAAGCTTCCTGCTCTCGCACTCTCATATGAAGTGACAATAAGATGAATATGGTAAAATAGGTAGAGTTTACTAGGCAGTAATGGTGGTAAGAAGGAAGCACAAAACAGAGAAGGGTATGAAATGCTGGACTGGGTGTTGGTGCGGAAATTATAGTTATAGTGGCCCAGGGCCTGAGGGAAGTGGAGCCGCCCATGCGGATGCTGACTGCAGCATTCCAGGCAGAAGGCAGAGCACCGGCAGAGCACGGAGGTGGAGACGCCCTGGCATGGTAGAGGGACAGCGAGGAGGCCGGTGTGGCCGGAACACCGGGACTGCAGAGGAAAATGTTAAGAGCTGAAGGCAGAGACATAACTGGGCAGGTCATCTGCAGATGACCTTGTGGGTCACAGTAAGGACTGAAGCTTGTGATCATAGGGAGCTGGCTTTCCTTTGGACAGTTTTAAGCAGAGGAATGTAATAATCTGTGTTTGAACAGGACCATTCTAGCTGCTGTGGAGTGAGTCGGGGAGGGGCTAAAGCAAGGAGAACAGCAAGGGGGTTTTTGTAGAACTCCAGGCAAGAGATGATTTTGTAGAAAGACCAATAGAGGGGCGTCTGGGTGGCTCAGTCGTTAAGCGTCTGCCTTCGGCTCAGGGCGTGATCCCGAAGTCCTGTGATCCAGCCCCCCACTGGCCTCCCTGTTCTGCTGGGAGCCTGCTTCCTCCTCTCCCACTCCCCCTGCTTCTGTTCCCTCTCTCTCGCTGGCTGTCTCTCTCTCTCTGTCAAATAAACAAATAAAATCTTTAAAAAAAAAAAAAGGAAAAGAAAAAGAAAGACCAATAGAGGGATGCCTGGGTGGCTCAGTCAGTCAAGCGTCTGCCTTTGGCTCAGGTCATGATCCCAGGTTCCTGGGTCTGGCTTCCTGCTCAGTGGGGAGTCTGCTTCTCCCTCTCTCTCTCTGCCCCTCCCCCTGCTTGTGTGCTCGCGCATGTGTGCACTCTCTCTGACAAATAAATAAATAAAATCTTTAGAAAGAAAGACCAATAGAATTTTATGAGGACTGAATGTGGGTTGTGAGAGAAGTAGTCAAGGATGACACCAAGGCATTTGCTGAAACTGAAAGAATGAAGTTGTACTTACCTGAGATGAGGAAGGCTACAAGAGCTGAGGTCGGAGGGGTGGGCTCGGTGCTGCACGTGTTAGCTTTGACATACGTGCTGGACATTCCACTAATTGGTGACTGGATAGAGAGATCTGGAGTTAAGAGGTGGTGCTGGAGATGCGGACTCAGGAATTATCATTACATAGATGGTATTTAAATGATCAAATAGGGTAAGATGAGATAGGATGAGCTAACTAAGGGGAGGTGTGGATGGGAGAGATAAGAAACTCAAGGACCAAGCCCTGTGGCACTCACACAGAGGTTTAGGAGATAAGAAGGAAAGGAAGCAGGTAGAAGGGAAACTAGTGAAGTATGGAGTCATGGAAGCCAAATGAAGACAATAGTTTGAGAGAATAATCCATTTGTGTCAAATGCTGCAGATAGGTTGAGTCCGATGAGGATGAGAACCAACCATTGAATATAGTATGGTTTCTCTAATTTTCTCCTGACTTTCAGTGGATTTTCTTGTTCTAATTTTCCCCCAGGTTGTAGCAGATACCAATATAAGCGCCATAGCAACTCAGCTTGAAAACATGTCTACAAGCTACCACCTTGGTTCTCCCACAGCTGAACACCATCCAGAAGACACAGAGTGAGTATTCTAGATGCAGAGTGCCTGTTACATGTGTGGGCAAGGCTCAGCGAGACCTTTTCCAGAATCTAGAGTGTGCTCTCTAAAGAAGATGAGGGGGAAGTACACATTACCTTTTCTAACTCCTAGAGAATCTCTAGGAACACACCAGGGTTTCCTGATTTCTCACCAGGCTTGGTTCCATGTAGAATCTTAAGAGACGGCTGCGAAGGGCCTGCACACACCCGGCATCTGGTCACTTTGACACAGTGCCTTCTTCCTTAGGAATCACAGATTTACAACCCAGGTGCACCCTGCTTTATTATGCAGGGAATTATGTTTTCTAAGCTAAAGTCCTGTTCCAAGATTTAATCTTACGGTTATACTTGCTGGCATTCTTCATTAAAACCAGTCATTGCCATGAAAGCAGTATTTCTCACACTAGAATGCATGTATTAAGTATCTAAGGAGCATAGTTTAAATGGCTCATTTCTCTGGCCCCATTCTTAGAGACTCTCATGAGTGGTCTGCAGTGAATTCCCCAGAGCAGTTTTGCGAGGACAGAGGATCCGTACTCTCGGAAATGCTGCCCAAAGTTATGCCTCTCAGTACCGCTAGTGCCTGGTCACCAGTACGTGCTCAGTAAATGCTTGTTGACGGATCTGAATGTGTCATTGGAAAGCTTTGATGATCACAGACATTTCAGACTTTTTCCTGGTACTTCACAGGAAAGAATATTAAACTGAGCTCATTTTACTTTTTTCTCATTATGAAAGTAATAAATGCATGCTCTTAAAATATGACAAATATATAAATTATGCTGTTTTCAAGTCACAATGGCCCTTTCGTGGGAAAAAAAAAAAACCAGGACTCTATTATAGGCAGAGTGGTTAGTGCACCTTCAGCACCCTTTACTGTCCCGATGGAGGTACAGAGATGCCCTTGTGGTCTTGGGTCCTTTGCTAAGAACACAGCTCCTGGCAAGTTGGGACCCACTGGCATAAAAGAATTTATAAAGTATTTAGAATCTGACTACTGTTAACATTTGGAGATTTTTTTTATTAGTCTTTTTTATGAAAGTAAATTAAAACAAACTGAAAATGTGAGATAAATGGAGGCAAGCTCCATCTGATGTTGCCAACTGAGGAGTGGAGTTACATTCCCCCGCCCCCGAAAACAGGTCTTTATTTGTGAAGAAGCACAATTATGAAGGTCTCTAATGATTTGGTGGCTCCCAGGGCCTAGCTCTAAGAAAATGACTTTGGACGTCTCAATTCCTATTTCAGGATCCTTAGAAACAGGGGGCTGCATGTGAAAGAGGAACCATGAATCCAATTCATGGCTGGCCAGTGCGCCATGACTGAGAATACTTAACAAGGCCACCAAGTCATGAAATTGTGGAGCTTTATTCATGACATCATTACCATGTGGCCGTAGGATATAATTCATCATTATTTCAGCAGATCTTTATTGAGCACCTTCCGAAGGCCAGATACTGTACAAGTACTGGGTTCTGAGGATTCGAACTTAAAAAACATAGGTGAAGGCATTGCCCCAGTCCTCAAGGAATTGCCAGAGAATTGGGAAAAGAGGCCCATAAATCTACGTTTGTAAGAGTTGATAAGTATAGGGGAGTCCAGTTCCAAGAGGAAGATTATGAAGCACAGGGTCCTGTGAAACCCTGGAAGTGGGACACAACCCCGTTAGGGCGTGTCGTTGGAGACACTGGTGCTTTGGCTTAGTTTTAGAAGAATTAGAATAAGCAGGAGTGGCATTCAGAACAGTTAACGATTTCTGTGACATGGACATTCAGCCATTACTATGGATTGCCAGCTGTAAACAACCAGTAAGTACCTCAACAGACAACCTGTATCGGTGGGAACCAGCTGACAATCAATCCAAAAATAAGCCGGGCAAAATTGAGGAGGGGGAGAGGGAAGAATATTCTAGTCAGACAGAACAGCGTATGCAAAGGTGGCTTATATCCCAGTTCTGCAAATTTCTCTAAAGCCGCGAACGGCTGAGTTGGTGGGACCCGGCTCTGCCCCTCGGACATGCATGCTGCCACAAACCAAGTGAGGCGACCAGTGTGTAAATATGAACCTCCCACGAGGAAGACAGCAGGCGCTGGGATCCCAGGGTTCCTTTAGGTTTTTACCCTTTGGACAAGGACATTTGGGAAGAAGAAATTGCCATTCGCTAAGCTGAACTACTTGAGCCCACGTAGATCATTTAATTTTTAGCCATGTTATTTCTAAGAGAGAAGACTTCCACACTGGACGAAACCTTGAAAATCTAAATTACCCATTTGGAACAGACTGTCCTTTATCCATTTTGCTTCTCTTTGGTTTCTCTCTTTTCTCCTGGATTTCACGTCTCACGGACACAGTCATGATCCTGAGTTTGTGACAAGCACAATGCAGACAGCTGGGAATACTGAGATGACAGAGACTTAAGGAGTTCGTAGTCTGGTAGAGGAGAAAGGTGACTCAGCGGTCACGCCACAGTATAGCGAGGACTGTAGTGGGACGTCGGGACCCACCGCAGAGGGAGCACGAAGCAGGATCGGCTAACTCTCCCAAGGGAAAGCATCACCTTGGAGGTGGGCTTTGAAGAACGAGTTCCCACCCTGGGTCCCCTAGGTGGAAGTGGTGGGCCGGGTGTGTGAGGCTACGGAGGCAGAAAAGGAGCCGCGGCGTACTGAGCTATTGGGCTGGTGTCCCCTGCCCTTCATCCAAGCCCACCTGCAGACTGGCGGCCTGCCACTAAGCTAAGCGATACCCCACCTCTCCGTCTTCCCGCACCTTCTTTGAGGGTATAAAGACAGTCTCATTCAGCTTTAAACAGGAAGTGTCAGAGTTAAAAACTAAGCATGGAGAAGGGTGCTGTGACAACCTCAGCATCATGACTTTATTTTTAATTAAAAAACAGTGAGTTTTATGAAAGAGAAACCCCTTATACGTCAAGTCATTAAAGACCTATTGCTCATCAGTCCCACATGACATGGGAAATGTAAAAGTAAGTTTCTAGTTTGCCAAGAGTTCGATTTCATAAACTGGCCTTCATAGTTTTGCAGTATGAAAGTCTCTCTCAAATCTGTGTTCTTCCATTAAAATGAAATTCCCTCTCAATATCTATTCTTGAATTAAACAGCGTGCATTGTGTTTTCAGAACACCTCCACCTAAGATTATTACTTTGGAGAAAGGCTCTGAAGGATTGGGGTTTAGTATTGTAGGGGGTTATGGAAGTCCCCATGGAGACCTGCCAATTTATGTCAAGACTATATTTGCAAAGGTATTTTTTTCCTTTTTACTGTACTTTTTTTTTTTTTTAACCTAGGTGAGATTTTTTTTAAAGTGCTTTGCTTTGCTTACTTTTAGCTATACCTGGGTGTGTGCTTGTATGCTTATTTCATTTTAACTTTGTGTAGGACATTCCCGCACCAGACTAGGGAAAGAAGAGTTCTTTTGTAAGAGTGGAGTTACAGGAAGTGTAATTTTCTTTGGACCCTATTATAAAAGTAGATTTTAAAGAGTGTCTTCTTTCAAGAACACAAGGAGCAGTGTCGTGCTCTTTGGAAGCTGACCTTGGAAGTATTATTCTGAGCTAGAACAAAAGTTTGGCTTTCTCCTTCAAGAAGAGATGACAGCAGAGGACCGTGGCAGAAAGCTCTGTACGAGCCTCGGGTCGGTACAGCATTAATGGCTGTCCGTCTCCACTAACTTCAGGATGCTTCAGCTTAAATTGCCCTCTCTCTTCCAGTCCTCTGCTAAGGTACTTGCAGGATCAGGCCACTAAAGTAGACTCCAGACGGGTAGTAGTGCTTTTCAGGAACTAAATACCCCAATACATCCCACTTGATACATAGGTCATGGTGTACGTTCCTACTGCTGCCTCTAGATGGCTCTTAGATAAGTTGGGGTTTTTTTGTTTGTTTTTTTTTAAGTTTATTTATTTAAGTAATCTCTACACCCTATGTGGGGCTCAGACTCACGACCCCGACATCAAGAGTTGCATGCCCTTCCAACTGAGCCAGCCAGGCGCCCCTTAGATAAGTTATTTTTCACTTTGTTGTGATTTTTAAAAGTTGGAATTCAATTTTATTATAGATTGTGGAGGTCTCTGAAAAGGACTTAGTATTGCTAGTACAACTTTATTCTTCATTGGTTTTATGGTAGTCATTTGTTTATTAATTGCTCCCTCCTGCTTTTTCCTAAAGAAATAAAGGTCTTCAAGAGAAGGAATAAGATAGATACTCTTTCTAGAAAGCTACACTATACATTAAATAACAAGTTCACTTTTACCTGTGCAGCTCTTATCACCTGTTAATTGAACCTAACCATGACCTGACATACTCCTTAAGTCATTTGGCATTTCCTTTTGGAACATGTTAGGCAGCTGCACGTTTACCCACCTGTTTCCAATTTGTTAGGGAGCCTATTAAGAAGACATGTTATTCCCAAACTACACATCTGTTGACCTGGTCGTGGGCAAAAGGCGAGAGGGAAGGCAGATCAGAAACATTCTGGATAGCAGTGCTGCCCTAGTCTGATAATTCCCAAGGTGGTAAGCTACCTACAGACCCTCCTTTTCCAAAGACAACACCATAAGTAGTTGTGATAACTATTCTTTGGGGGTATTATTATACTTGCTTTTAAAAGAGCCAGCTACATAGATAAGAATCGTGAAAAACACGTTTACTTCCCTGCCTTTGCCTCCATAAAACCCTTCCAGAATGTTTGTAATCCCCTGCTCACTTCATAACTGTAGAGCTGGATCCACGATGTTCAAACAGAGGACCGGTTAGCTTCTCAGGCTTTTGACCCGCAGCCCAGAGTTAGCAGCCACCCAGCTCCACCGATCTAGACAACTCATAGACAGTGGGACTGGGGCCAGGCACCTTCGGTCAGGTCAGCAGAGCATACAGCTGAGGACGAAATGGCCGTGCCTGGCTAGTGGGTTTGAAAAGAAACCACCATCAGATCACAGTGGGACAAAGTAGTGGGGATAATGAATGGACTGAAGCTCTGACAGAACCTCTTTTCAAAGGTCCTCATTGAAAAATGCTCATTTAGAAAGCACCTCTGCAAGTGGTAACCCAGGAGGAAATCTTAAACATCCTTGATATGTTTATTTTTTAAGGAATGGACCTTTGTTTGTAAAGTGAGGCCCACCTGAAAATGAAAAGCTCTGAATTAAAAAAAAAAAAATGTTCTAAAGCTCTAGTCAATGGCCTGCTTAGTTCAGTCTCAATAAAAGAATATTCTACTGCAAACAATTATTATTTTTAGATTGTTCCATGGTGTTTATTATAATGATACCTCATTGGGTGACTTTTTCTTTTTTCATTTGTTTGAATGAACCAATATATCCAAATTTAAAAATTTTCTTTAGAGAATCAATAAACCAAAAACTGGCAAAAGAGTTTTTGGGTTTTTTTTTTTAAACGATGAAATCCTTCTAAAAATGAATTTTGACACTAAGCTTAACATTTCCCCCATAGGAATTTTGAGGAAGGACCTATAGCTATATGTTTTCCGTGTTTTTAAACAATGAACATAACCTCTTTTTTTTTTTAAGTTTATTTATTTAAGTAATCTCTACACCCCAACATGGGGCTTGAACTCATGACCCCGAGATCAAGAGCCACCTGCTCTTCTGATGGAGCCAGCCAGGCGCCCAACAACAATCATTTATTCTTAAAAATGTTTGTCTTCTCAAGTTTCTGGATCTCAGATGCCCACAAGGTGTGGGTTTTTATGGGACCTTTTTAATGTCCCTAAGCTTCTTTTAATAATTCTCTTGCTCAACTAAGAAATTAATTTGGCCCGTTGAGGTCTTTTTTCCCCTCCAGAAATAGGAAGCATGACAGGCACTTTGAATGTGTAGGATTTTTGGGACTTAGTCAGTCTGATTAACGGGCTGTCAGAACCTTCCATTTTCTTTCAGGTGTTTGGTTGGAAACTTCAAAGTCAAAGCCAGCTTTAGGTCTCAGTCTTCTCAGCAATCAGATTTTACCATAAGCCAACAAGAAATTGGCTTACAACGACCGCAACAATCCCGAACGTTTAGGGAACAGCTTTTCAGAGACTGTGAAATCTGAAAACATGAGCTCGGTTCACTTTATTACACTACCACCATTATTGAGTAAATACCGTGTACCATGCATTCAATCCTTAGAACAGGCCAAGAGATAGGTAGTAGATGCCTATTTTACAGCATCAGGGAGGGCTAAGTGCCAATGCTGGGGACACAGCAAGTGGGTAGAGCCACATTTCCGAAGTAGAAGGAGGTCTGTCTGTGACTCATTTATTTCTCCCTTCCTTCGCTTAGTGTGCAAATGCCATACTGATGAAGTAGGAGACGTCAGTGAAGTCATCCTTTTTTGCATCCCAGAAAATGAAAACTTAAAAAACTGGACATGCTTTTCAACTAACTACATAGATATCTGAGGCTTCCTAAAGCCCTTAGATGTAACATTTAATAAAATCAAGTTAGCCAAATAATTGTGATTTTATCCACAAGTTGTTTAATCTTATCCGTATTGCAGTTAATATACTTTCTTTAAAAAAAAAATTTAATGAAGTTACAAGTTATTTAATTTTGGTATTTCCCCCCAGTACAGACCTGGTTTTGAATATTCTTTAAAACTCCATTATACCAGAATTTCACTCTTTTCACGGTTTGGAGATTCTAGGTAATTCACCCGTCACCTGAGGACCTTCGTACTGCAGGTGGACACAGGTCTCTGGAGCATTAGTTAGTCCCTCAGTTTGACTCCTGACTGAGTCCATCAGGACAGGCCACCTGTGGGCCTTGATTATTTTCCCCAGCACTTCAACATCATTTAGGGAACTCTTCCGGCACTAATTTTTCAAGGGATTTTCACAGCCCAACAAAAGGAGAAAGCCTCCCACAAATCATTTCCTAGGTTATTTTTTTTCTTTACTCATCCAGAATATTTCTAGTGATATGGTATTTTTAGATACTTGGCTTTAGAATTTTAAAAAGCCCAAGTTTCACTGGCTTCATGCCATTTTGAGGAGCCATGCATGACTGAGTATATAATGAAAGTAATCATTTAGAACCCTAAATGATCAAAGATAAATGCAGTGGAAGCTTTTGAATATGATATTGCAAAATTTTAGAGATGCTACACTTTGTGTACTTTCACGTAGAACAACTCTATTGAGATAGAACACACATAACGTACAATTCATCCCATTTAGAGGCTACATTTATTTTTTAAGTTGATTTACTTAAGTAATCTTTACACCTAATATGGGGTTTGAACCCTTGACCCCAAGATCAACAGTCTCATGATCTACCAACTGAGCCAGCTAGGCGCCCCGAGGCTACACTTATTTTTGACAGATCACCTCAATGCTGATATCTTAGTAATGCAATAGAAACCCTATATAAATGATGGTATTGGCAATAAGGCTAACACCAGATTCAGCACTGCCTTTGTCAGTATATTATGTATTCATGAATATGACACTCAAATTCCATTCCGTACTGAATATTGAAATAAGGTCCTACTTGTATTAAACGAAATGTGAATATCAGGACATTTCTACTAGTATGTTACCTAAACTAGTATGTAAACTAAACAGTGCGTAATTATGGTTACCATTCAACCGTTATTCAAATAACATATCCTACATTCTTTATTTTCCTGGTTGAAAAACATTACCTAGAAATCACTTTACCTGGTAGTTTTTAAAGTTACTCTTTTCATGAGCACACCATAATATTAATATTATCTGTGAACTGCTTGGTCCCGGATTAAACTGAAACGTCTCTTGTTTGTAGGGAGCCGCTGCAGATGACGGCCGGTTGAAGCGAGGCGATCAGATTTTAGCTGTTAATGGCGAGACGCTGGAAGGTGTTACCCATGAGCAAGCTGTGGCCATTCTAAAACGCCAGAAAGGGACTGTAATCTTAACTGTGCTGTCGTGAGCCCCGGGTCCTAATCACGAGATAGATGCCGTAGAACATCCGGCGGGGCGCGAAGCTCTGAGAGAGGACGAAGAGCAGCCCCCACTAGAACCGCCCTCCTTTAGCACCTCACCCTCTTTGCTCGGGAGAGGCGGCTAGGTTTCACGTGAATTGCCCAGATCAGTCGTCACCTCTGGGTGAGGTGAACTTCTAAAGCTAGAACGAGTCTTACCTGATCTGCATCTCACATCCATATTTAGCCACTAGTAGTAACTGGTTCTGATTATATTTGCTGAAACCGAAGTTAACCGCCTCTCATTCCCGTGCCCTTCTCTGCCCACCCCTCCTCACTCAGAGGCTTAACAGCAAGCTCACGTGTCCTCTGATGAACAGAAACAAATGTTAAGCAACTTGTCATCTCACTCATGATTTACTTAAGCTAATTGTCTCTTCGAGTATGCCAGAAAACAGTAGTAGTATAATTAAGTTACCATTGATCCCCAAGATGAAACACCCACTTCTCCTATGGGAAATTATTGTGCTCTTTTCTGCACAACTTAGAGTCAAATAAGTCTCAAATTTATTTCTCTGGTTAGATCTTTATAAGCTAGTCATTGGTGATTATGATGAGTCAGTTTACAGACTGTAATCTGAAAATTCTGGAAGGCTTTCTAATTGTTTTCTTGGCTACATAAATGTATACCGCTGAGCAAATGCACCTTATTCTCCACAGGAACAGTTAGCATCCGTGTTCTGAATTCTCACCATGCTAAATTATGTTCAAGTCCAGGAAGTTCAGCTGGAGTTAATGGCATCCCAGTAGGCAGCCATCATTCCCCCCCTTCAGTCTTCACACAAGGAGGTAGAAGCCCCAGAACCAGTCTGCAGAGATCAGTAAGTTTTCCCTCAAGTCAGACAAGGTCTGGGTGGCCTTGAACTTGTGCAAAGTGGAGTGGAAAATTTGAGGGTCCTTTCCCTTGGCTCCATACTGGTCAATCTAGCAGCACAAACTGTAGGAACATAGGGATGGAGCAATGTGCTTAGCCACAAAGTGACTGTGGAAATGAACTCAGCCCAAGAGTCAGTGAGGGGGGCTCCTTGGCTGATGTTTCCTGATCTTCAGGAAGCCTCCCATTTGCTAAAGTTTTACATGCTAAGAAAGCAACTCCAGCAGAAAATACAAAAAATACCTTTAAAGTTGAATAGGGGCATTCTTATTTAAGTATCAGCAGAAAAAGGGGGGAGATGTTTATCAGTGAATGTTATAGGTTCTTCTGTAAAAAAAAATGTACCATGAAAGATGAGTGCCAGGATCAGTAGTAGTAGTTTAGCATCTTTGAACTCAAATACAATGCTGCAAATAGTTCACAGTCGTTATCAAAATGGAATGGGCTCTAATTTAAAAATTTTATTTAATAATTACCGATTTTAATTGAGAATTACCTTTGAGTAGACGTAATCACAAAGTGCATTAGCTCTTGTCAGAATATTTTGTGGCTATTCCAAAGTATTGAGTGCCTAAATTTTACGTTGACAATGTCTTTCTTGACTGGTATTTAGTTTTCTGAAGTTACATACGGCTTTTGGAATTTCTGATGCATCCAAGATGTGCAATGTCGTTAGGATCTTATCTTTCAGTGCATGAGAAGCTCTCAGCCTCAGAAGTTCTATGCGAATTGTACCTGCGAGAACACCTGAGGCAGCCAAGAAGAAATGAAGCCCAAATAAAACTTGAAAATGCACCTTAAAAAAAGTGTGTGTGTGTGCACACGTGTGTGTATACACACACACGCAAAAGACTTCATATATTACTTTTAAAATGTGATTCTGCTTGATTTTGATGAAATGGCCATTAAATACACATTTGGAAATAATACGTTGCTGTTGGGTCTCATACACATTATGCTCTTAGGTCATGCCACTAAAAGTCTACTGAGGAATTGTGCTTTATACTCCCTGCTGCTGTAAATTGACCAAAATTCTCATCACTGGTTCTGCCTCTGCTCCGTGACTACTAAATAATTGCCTTGCCAAAAATGCTTTTTTGCATCAGAACTTACTGACAAGCTAAGACGGCACGAAGATGGGGATTTGTGAGAAGAGTGGTTGTCTCATAGCCGCATCTATTGTCTTGGCCTCACCATTTGGGAAATCTATTGTGATTGGAGGCAGCATGGGAGGGAAGTAAATCAGGAGAAGCAAAACTGCCGAATGTATGTGTGCGTTGTTTCCAAAGATTCTAAATAAGTGTAGTTGCCTAAAGGGCAAATGGAATCTTATTATATATGAAAAAGTGTAATTTCTACATCTGATTTGGTTTTTTCTTAAGCCATGTTGTTCCCTCATGGGGGTGGGGAGGCGGATCTGACTTCTCAGAACGTTTCCCAGTCCTGTTAAAGTCCGGGCTCCACTAATGGCTGCCTCGTGACAAGTGTGTTGCCAGGCGTTAGAACAGGTGCTTTATAAAAGAGCCAGTATAGTCATCCAGAGGGCAAGTCTCGGCATCCCCCCGAGTTCAAATCCCGACTCCCCAGCCTCGTGACCCTGTCCAAGTTATTTAACTATCCCTTGCTTTAGTTTCTTCAGTTAGAAAAGGGTGAAGGTGGATGGTTTCTAAGTACTGCTGTGGGTAAAGTCCAGGTCGAATCCTTAGTGCCTGGCTCATGGTGAAGTATTACATAACAAACATTAGCAATAAACCTCTTTTCCCATTTATGGGAGTGGCTTGAAATTAGACATTTATGCCAATGATTTGTGTTTCAATCGGTAATGACCTTTAAAAAACATATTTCTGAGGGTGGCTTAGCTCAGAACTACTGCCCCAAATCAGCAGCTTGTGTCACTGTTTATAATGGCATGAGCTTCAGGAGCGAGAGCCTGTGCTATCAAAAAGCCACAACCGAACTGAAACCAGGGCTCCTGCCATCGGCCAGGCCACTGGGATAGGGGGTAATGTCCACTCCATGGGCCTGCGCTCCTACCTCCGGAACCGGGCAAGGTGCTTCAAAGACCATCAACCCTTTGGTGAGGAATCTTAACCTGCTACACACCTTAATTCCAGGAATTCGGAATTGCAAACTGCTCCTCTTTTAACCAAGCCACACACTTCCCACCCCTCTGTTGTCAAAGAGGTCAGCCTACCCCACCAGATCATGAGCTTCTTTGAAAGCAGATTGGGTCAGATTCCTCTTTGTGTTCATTCCATCCAGTATGCCAGGAAACTTTTCAAACACTGTATGTCCCATCCTTAGAAGTTTTATTTGGGATATACACACACACACACACACACACACACACACACACACACATATCTTTCATTTCCCTCCTCATGTTCATGTTTTCCTTTACATCAGGGGTCAGCAAACATTTGGTATAAAAAATCAGAAAATAGGGGCGCCTGGGTGGCACAGCGGTTAAGCGTCTGCCTTCGGCTCAGGGCGTGATCCCGGCGTTGTGGGATCGAGCCCCACATCGGGCTCCTCCGCTGTGAGCCTGCTTCTTCCTCTCCCACTCCCCCTGCTTGTGTTCCCTCTCTCGCTGGCTGTCTCTATCTCTGTCGAATAAATAAATAAAATCTTAAAAAAAAAAAAATCAGAAAATAAACATCATCGGCTTCGCAGCCCTTTGCCATCTTTATCACTACTCAGCTTTACCATGGTAGCACAGAAGCAACAATGGACAATACATAAATGAATGATCTTGGCTGTATTCCAATGAAGCTTTATTTACAAACACAGGCAGCGGGCCAAATTTGGCTCATAGGACATGTGTACTTGGGCCCTGCTTTACATATCTGAACATATCTGAAGACTTGTAGTAGTTTAAGGTCCTTGTCTATTATAGTATTCCGTTGTCTTTGACATTCCTGGGGCTGTTTCTGTTGATTGATTTATCTTTTCTAATTTTGGATGGGTCTTATTTCTCTGCTTCTTTGCATGTCTGATTTTTATGGGATGCCAAGCATTGTAAATCTACATTTTGGGTGGATTTTGTTGTATTCCTTTGAATAGCAGTGGATGGTTCTTACCTGCAGTTTAAGTTGTGATCGGTTGGATCCTTTCAAGTGTTGTTTTTAGACTTTCTTCGGCTGGGTCTCATGCGGCTTGAGTTTAGGGCGAATCTTTCCCCGCTTAAATTAAGGATTTATCCAGAAAAATTCTACCCAATGCCGGTGTATTATTAGGTCTTTCCATCCTGAACATTGGAAACTATTCACAGCCCTGCCTAAACTCCAGGTGGTTCTTTCCTGGCCTTGACGACTTCCCTCTCATGCACGTACAGATGAGTACTCCAGCCAAGACTAAGGGGGTCCCTCTGCAGATCTCTAGAGCTCCGCCTCTGTGAAGCTCCTTCCTGTCCAGTATTCTGTCTTACAAATTCCAGCCACCTTGGCCTCCCTGGACTTTGATCTCTCCTCTACCAATGGAGTCTCTTCAGTTTCCCCTTCCTGAGCTGCAGCCTGGATATTGCCTCCTGGTGGGACACTGCGGCCGTTGTGGGCCTTGTTTCCCTTCTTTCAGGGACAAAAATCCTTCGCTGCTAATTGTCTAATATCTGAAAACTGTTGTTTCATCTATAATGTCCACTTTTCCAGGTGTTTACTACAGCAGGAAGGCAATTCCCATAGCACTTAATTCTTCATGGACAAAAGCAAAATCCCTTCAGCCCTTTATCCTTGATCAAATCAAAGGGATTTAAGATGCTGACGGGAATCAAGTTCTCATAAATATGATGATTCAATTTTCTGTCAGCATTTTGCACTTAAACAGGCAGTATACCAGTAAGCCCCTTGGTTTTTCCCAGCTTCTGGAATTGACTCCAACCTTTGGTTCCTTCCCACACCTCTGCCCACAGCCACACCTGCCCGTGTGACCTAAGGAGGCAGTCCCTTCTCAGGAACACGCTTTTTTAAATCAGGATCAGAACCCCCACCACCTTATCTTGGGAGCTCAAGCAACATTGCCTTCTCCTTACAGCATTAGTTTTCAAACTTTATAAGCAACTGAAACTTTTTAGCTCCAATTTCCTCCTCTATTTTATATTTTATTTATACTTATATTTTTCTATGAAAGTCAATCAGAATAGACTTTTTTGAACATAAAATTTTTAATTTAGGTAATAGTTCCATTTTGTCAGCCTAATGCAGTTTTTGACAGCTTGACTCCCAATTGTCAGATTCCCTATATTTAAGTAAAGACTAAAAAAGAAACGTTTTACTGTCTGCACAATGCCAATATAAACTAAAATTTGGAAGAGGGGTGTGCGTGTGTGTGTGTGTGTGCGTGTGTGTAAAAGACTTTAACTTTCACCCCTTCTCAGCAGTATTTTATTCCCAGTCACTTTAAGGAGCAAGTAAGCAGCTTTGGTCTTGAATCCCTGAGATGTTGCTGTCACATATTAGGACCCAAGCAGGGCCAAGTTATATAGGAACAAAAATTTCTGTGATCCTCTTTCTAGAATCAGATTTTAGAGATGGTGGCAGACTCAGAATTGGAGTGTGCCCTGCCTGCCACACTGCCACTCCCATTTCACGGTGGGAGCGATGCCAGGGGAAGTAAGCGGCCCAGGTGCCCAGCTATCTGCAGGCAGAGGAGTCCTCAGGAAACCTCAGTGGGAATCCATCAGTCTAGCAGAGGCTATGGTAGAGCGCCCCTGCAGGGCTTCTAAGTTAGCCCCAATTTTTAAAGCGTATTTCAGTTCTGCCTAACAGCTCTGCAACACAAGGCACTTTCAAGACAAAAATAAAAACAAAGCCTAGAAAATAAAAATAGACCTATCTTTTAGCTGTTGACAAAAAAGACCTGGTCTGGGACGCCTGGGTGGCTTAGCTGGTTAAGTGTCTGCCTTCAGCTCAGGTCATGACCAAGTTCCACGTCGGGTTCCTTGCTTAGCACGGAGCCTACTTCTCCCTCTGCCTGCCGCTCCTTCTGCTTGTGCGCTCTTTCTGATAAATAATCTTTTTTTTTTTAATTTGAAGAAAGAGGTCTTTCTCTTAAAAAAAAAAAAAAAAAAAAAAAAAAAAAAAAAAAAAAAAAAAACCAAAGACCTGGTCTACCAACTCCCCGTATACCTCTACATTCTGGGAAGAATTTCCAAGATAGGACTTCCCATAACCCTCATGCTTTATGCATTCTTCTTCCCAAGGTAGCCATAGTTGGTGACAGGTACAGTGTCAACTGCCTGATGTCTTGGCCGGTCCTGGGCCTAGCTTTCTTCTGGGAGAGCAGAAGAAATGGTGGACTAAAGGTGGGCCTTCTAGTATTTAAGGCCCCTCGAGGCCAGAGTCATGATTTATTTTCCTGGGAACTTCAGGATAGCTGTTTGAAAACAGGCTCCAGGGCCACCCTGAGGTGAGGAATAGGACTCATCGGTTTTTAAAGATTGAGAACTGGACCATAAAATTATGAAAGCTGGCAGGCCCAAAATCTACAGTGTGAGCTGGCAGGCTCATCTTCCAAGAGAGTCAATGGTGCAGATGAAGTCCAAAGAATTTCCTCTTGCTCAGGAAGGCCAGTCTTGGTCTATTCAGGCCTTCAACTGATTGCATGAGGCTCACCATATTATGGAGAGCAATCTGCTAACTAAGTCTATTGATTTAAATGTTAGTGTCATCCAAAAGCACCCTCAAAGTTGACATATAACATTAACTATCACAGACATCATGGGACTTTGAATTGCAACTCCTTTATTTTATTTTTAATATTTTAAAGTAATCTCTGTACCCAATGTGGGGCTTGAACTCATAACCCCAAGATCAAGAGTTACATGCTCTACCAACTGAACCAGTCAGGTGCCCCAGATTGCAACTCCTTTAGGGATGGCCTTGCCTTAAGTTAAACACGGAAGTGGTCTCTGTCCTTGTTCTCAACCCTTTCCCAGCCTCCCACCCCCTCTGGTGTCCTCTGCTGTGGAGCAGTCACTATCACCGCTACCACCTGCCCCGATCCCCCAGGAGCAGACACCTGAGCTGCTACTTCCGCTGTCTCATCACCAGGGACCCCCAGGTATTTATATACCTAAGGAGATGACTTCTCATGCGCTCAGAGTAAAGTCCAAACTCAGCATGTTTTTGAAACACTTTGTGATTAGCTTCCATCTAAATCTCTGGCAGTTATATAAACACTCATGCCACCAGATGGTTCCCAGAATAAGCCAAGGTCTCACTCTAAGGACGTTGCACGATCTGTTCATTAGCATGGAAAGCAATGCTGCTTGAGCTATGACCACATCACCTGGGAGACAGGCAAATGTATCCTCTGCCCTGGACCAACCCAGTCTCTGGGGTAGGGCCCAGAAATTTGTGTTTGTTTTGTTTGTTTTTGAGAGAGAGAAAATCTCAATCAGGCTCCATGCTCAGCCCAGAAAGCCGGACTTAGGGCTTGATCTCCCAACCCTGAGATCATGACCTGAGCCGAAATGAAGAGTCGGACACTTAACCGACTGAGCCACCCAAGTGCCGTGAGAAATCTCTTTTAACAGGCTCTCCAGTTGATTTGGATACACAGTGAAGTTAGAAAACCCCGAGGCTAGAGCGCTTTCCCTTTTTTCCTTCCTGTCTGGTAATTTTCAATCGCCAAGTTCTTTTTGGTAGATACCAATGACCTCCAACAGGTCAGAGGCAGACAGGAATGCAGGCCTCCTCCCTCACCGCCTTCCTGTCTGAGGTATGTTCCATCAAGACCAAGTCTGACTGAGCTAGCTACCCATATAAACAAGAATTAGCAGGCGGCACAACACACAGCCCCCACCCGTCCAGAAAGCTCAGCGAGCTGCCCACTGTGTCTCTTTTAGGCCAGTACCTTCGCTGTACATTAAAATCACCTGGGGCTATTTTAAATGCCCAACGCCTGGGATACACCCCAGACCAATTAAATGAGCTCGGGGGGCACGGAAGGTGAGACCCAAGGATTTTTTTTAAGCTTCCCAGGGAATTCTAACGTGCTGCCAGGGTTAAGAACAGTTGTTCAAGGTCCTTTCCACAAACACCTGGTTTAAAAAGTTTCACTCCCAAGGCAATTGCAACAACATTGAAACTTTGTGTACCATCAGATAATAAACCCTTCCTGAGGAGGTGGCTGGAGGTGGGAGGGGGAAAAGCAGAACTAGGAGCTCCAGACCCAGCAGGCTCCCCTGAAGGTGTTGGTCTTTAGATCATTAGATGCTGTTTAAGCAAAGGGGAAGGGGGTGCCTCTTCCATCTTTCTACCAACAACAGATTTTGAATACTTTTTTTTTAAAGATTTACTTATTTATTTATTAGAGAGAGAGACAGCCAGCGAGAGAGGGAACACAAGCAGGGGGAGTGGGAGAGGAAGAAGCAGGCTCCCAGCAGAGCATGGAGCCCGATGTAGGCTTGATCCCAGGACTCTGGGATCACGCCCTGAGCCGAAGGCAGGCACTAACGACTGAGCCACCCAGGTGCCCCTGAACACGTTCTTTTCATGCATTTAAAAATTACCCTTAAGGGAGGCCTGGCTGTCCTAGTCGGTAGGCCATGGGACTCTTAATCTCAGGGTTTTGAGTTCAAGCCCCATGTTGGGCATGGAGCCTACTTAAAAAGAAAAAGGAAAAGAAAACGTTACCCTTAAGGTAATTAATGCACCCTTTAGTTTTAGATGATGTTTAAAGCCATCCCAGGAGTATATGGTCTTTCAATTGCTAATTATCCATCTTTGGATATAGATTCTTGATTGGGTACATCTCCAGTGTTAGCTCACCACCCCTGGAGTGTAAAGCTAGTTATGGGCACATCACACTATGTATATAACAGTATTTATAGACTATAATAAAGCCTTTTAAAAGCCACTTCCTCGGGGAAGTTTTCCGACCCCCCAGATGCAGATAAAACTCTCTCCACGTCTTCTGATCACCCTGAGCTTCCCTATAATGTCAACTAGATGGTGGGAGAGTTAGGTATCTTGTTTTGTGGGGTTTTTTTTAATTTTATTTTTTGAGTAATCTCTTCACCCCATGTGGGGCTCAAACTTCTAACCCCAAGATCAAGAGCTTGTGCTCTACCAACTGAGCCAGCCAGGCGCCCCTGGGAGAGTAGGTACCTGTTAACCTGCCTCTTGTTTGCGCCAAATTCTAAATACCTTAAGGACAGAAACAATGTCTTGTCTCATTATTGCATCCCCAGCTCCTAGCATAGTTCCTGGCACAAAGTAGTTTTTCAAGTATTTGTTGAATTGAAATATCTGGCCAGGCAAATATGCCAAATACAATTTTTTAAGTTTATTTTTTTTAGTAATCTCTACGCCCAGTGTGGGGCTTGAACTCACAACCCAGAGATCACATGTTCTTCCGACTGAGCCAGCCAGGTGCCCCAATACCATTTTTCTAAAAAAAAAAAAAATCTCTACAATTTACTTTTCTTTTTTAAGATTTTGTTTATTCGTCAGAGAGGGACTGAGAGCACAAGCAGGGGCAGTTGAGAGAGAGGTTAGAAGCAGGCTCCCCGCTGAGCAAGGAGCCCAAGGAGGGGCTCGATCCCAGGACCCTGGGATCATGACCTGAGCTGAAGGCAGACACTTAACTGACTGAACCACCCAGGTGTCCCTGCAATTTACTTTGAAATGCATTTTTTAAAAGATGGATTCATGGACGGATAGGAGGTGTTACAAAACAAGTCTTGTAAAATGTTAATGACATAATCTTGGAGTGCCTGGGTGGCTCAGTCTGTTAAGCGTCTGCCTTCTTCCTCTACTTCTCCCTCTGTCACTCCCCCTGCTTGTACACCAACCCCTCGTCAAATAAATAAAATCTTTTTTAAAAATGACACAATCTTGGTGGATACTCTGTTAAATTCTCTACTGTATGTTTGAAATTTTGCATAAGGAAATATTGGGAGGTAGGGAACTCAATGAATCATCACAGCAATACCTCCCGATAGGTATTATTGTCTCCGTTGCTTACAGAAGAGGAAACTGAGAACCAGGTAAGTTAGAAACCTGCTGGAAATCACACAACGGGTGGAAGCAGGCTTCGCGCTGTCTCTATAAAACCAGCTCCCCATCTGCTCTCAGACTTCCTTCTCCGGCTGTCAAATAGAAGGCGGGCCAGACTGCCCAGTTCTGACTCATGAATTAAACTGAAAACGGGTTGCTTTCAGGAGTGGGAAGGCCACAACACACTTGTTTCAAGCCATTGCAGAAGGGTGGGAGAGGGGCTCCCTGTCTCCTCAGGGGGTTCGAGGACCACCCCCCCACCCCACCTGCGCCTCATTCCCCTAGCGTCCTGACTGCTCAGATGACTTCCTTATCTGAAAGCCCCGCCCACTGCACAGGCTTTGTGATGCCATTATTTGTGATCATTAAACAAGGCAAAGCCGCATCAATACAATATGGCTTAAAGATCTGAGCGAGAGATCAAGTGCTTGTTGGAAACACCACTGCGATTTCTCTCCCACAGCCTTTGGAGTTATGTGTCCATAGCTGAAATATAATTACGTCCTCTTTACAACCCTCCCTTGATCACTGGTTTTCTACCAGCCATGTGAGCCTTCTAACCAGGGAGGTTTGCCAGGCGTTTGCTTTGCTGCACGCTGATGAGGACAGGACACGTGCTTCAGTAGCGGGTTGATTCTCTTCCCCCTGCGGAGGCTAGAAACGAAAACCCCGGACCACTTGCACCCAAACTTGCTCCCTTCCGACTCGCTGCAGCCGCGCCACGGCCTGAGGCAGCCTGCGAATTCACAGGCGGCCGCGCGGGGGCGCACGAGAAGCAGCGAGTCCCCGGGTCTCTGCAATCCCAGGCCGCGCCAGCAGAAAAAAAAAAAAAAAAGTTCATTTAGCTGAGCCTTCGGTGGGAACCAGCTGGAGAGGCGAGGGATGGCAGGGGAGTCCGGGCTGGAGTGAAAGCTTGCATGACCTCCAGTGCGGGCAGAATGTCAGAATTGTGGCGCTCGCACCTGGCCACGTTTGTTAACAAGAAGGTAAACATCATCCTCGCAGCTGTTGGTGGTTTGGTCCTGACTATGACCAAGCTGCATTGCCTTGAAATCTCCGCTTTTCCATTACCTAAATTGGATCCGTTTGCGTGGCCCTTGACACTGAGCAGTAAGAGCTTGGGCATGGAGTTCAGTCCTCAGCTGTCGCCCCCTGCCCCCTTTATCCAGGCCCCTTCCAGGACCTGCACTCTGGAGGAGTCCTCCTGCTGGAATTTATCATTTTCTTGTGTATCTTATATAAAATTGCTATTGTAGGATTCGCTTACAAAGTGCTAGAAGATTTAGCAGTCATTAAAATTAACTTTTAAAAACACACATGGGGTACAATAAGGCTTTTTCAGTTACTCATGTAAGACTTTATTTCAAGCTGACTATATGATAGGCTCAGGGGATACAGAAGTGAATAAGACCTATTATCTGCCCTTGACTTGCTCAGTTGGGGGGGGGGGTCGAGTGTGAACGGAAAATGTGGGAAGGGAAGTGGAAAGATATAACTGGGCAGACCAAAGAGTCTAAGTCAGGAAGGACCCTCTCGGCCACTTGACAAAGCCTGGAACTCGTCCTTTCCGCATTCTGGAGTCAGTGAGATCATTTCATCTGGGGAGTTTTGTGATCTCGTGTGCCCTTGAAAGAAATCACTCTAATAATGGAGTCAAGAACAAGATTTCTGGGGCTTGAAAATCTCAGCTGCACCAATGTTCAAATTAGTCCTGCACTCCCCTTTGAAACTGGTTTGCAAACAACATGGAGGCAGAGGGGGTGATAAACCTACCAATTGTGAATGGGGAGGACTGGCGGGGAGTTCACCAGGGAAGAAGACAGAAAATAGAATGTGCCCCTCAGAAGAGGGACACATGGGTGAACAACCAAAGAAGAGTTCATATTCTGGAGTCATAGCACAAGCGCCTACAAGAGGAAGAAAAGACCAGTGCTTATTTGGGGGTGATTATGATTGTTTTTAGAGATCGAAGAGAAGAGGAATTGGGAGGCGAGTGTGAATTAGGCTGAAAAAAGCAGCAGGATTTAAGCCAGTTGAACTCCAGTGAAAGCTCATTTCTGGGAGTTGGATTTTTGAGAGATCTGTGACCCCTCCAAAATCTGTTCACCCCCAGGCTCCTTCACCTCAGTAGACAGCTTCACATCCACCCAGGTGGCCAAGTCAAACCCTTAGATGTCACCCTCAACATCTAAGCTACCCAGCAGAATTGTTAGCTGTGCCCCTAATGTATGTCTGCAGGATGCCCACTTCTCTCCGTGTCCAGAGCCACCAGCCTGGACCAGGCCACCGTGATTCTGTGCCTGGACCAACTTCTAACTGCTCTCCCAGTTCTTCCTCTCTCCCTCAACTCATACTCCATAGAAGCCAATGATCCTGAAATATTCATAGAACCTTGTAACTTCTTCCCCACCCCTGCTTCAAATACTTCCTTGACCTTAGAATAAGCCCTGTTTCTTTAATGTGACCCAGAACGATCTGTTCTTACCAACACCTCCCTTGCTATCACAGCCTCTCTTTCAGTCCCTCTTGCCCTGAGCTCCTGCCCCCTCTACTCAAGCTCTTCCTCCCATTTTTGTGTCTGGCTAACTCCTCATACTTCAGCTCCAGACCTGCATGTCACTTCCTCAGCGAGGCCATGCCTGCTGCCACCGTCATCTAATTCCTCTTCCTCAGCCTGTTATTATTATTTTTATATTAGTACTTGGTTCTTTGCCTTCATTACACACACACACACACAATATATATATAAAGTATATAATTATGTATCCATTTGTGGTTTTATTTATTTGCTGTATGGCTGCCCCACTCGATTGCAAGCTTAATAAAGACTTGGACCGTGACCGCCTTTTTACCACCGTGTATCCAGCTCTTTGCACAGTGCTTGCCATTTAATAGATGCTCAATGAACGTTAGTTGAAAGTTTTAATTTTTAACAAGACTTTTTGATCCCCCAGAGTTATAGTCTTTCCCTGCTTGGTATTGCAGAGAGACATTATTGTTTAATGGTTATGTGCTTGGACTCTGGAGCAGGAACACCCAGGTTCAAATCCTGGCTCTTAGGACTTTGGGCAAGTTACTCTGTGCCTTAGTATTCTCATCTGTAAAATGGAAATGATGATGATAAGAGTAAAACCTACTTCAAGGGATAACATAACATAGGAAAGTTAAATGAATTACCTATTATTAGTCTATCTATACCTTGAGCATTGTTTTATTAGTGCATCCATCACTTCTTTTCTGTAATTATTTTCATACCTATGTTACTCTCTAGGTCGTGAATTAGATCACCACTTACTTGATACCCATGGGGCCTAACGTAGTGCCTTACCAAGTTAGCACTCAATAAAGTAGGACTGGACTTGGTATATCACATATACTTCATCATGAAAAAAGGTATATCTTTTTTTTCTCACCAAACTCTCCTATTATTCCAACCTCTTCATTAAAATTAGGCTAATAGGGATGCCTGGGTGGCTTGGTTGGGTGTCTGCCTTCAGCTCAAGTCATGATTGGGATGGAGTCCTGTGTTGGGCTCCTTGCTCCGCAGGGAGTCTGCTTCTCCCTCTGCCCCTCCCCCTGCTTGCGCTCTCTCTGACAAATAAATGGATGAAATCTTTAAAAATAAATAAATAGATAAAACGAAGCTAATAATGAAAAATCATCAAACTCCAATTTTTTTTTTTTTTTAGCTTGGGGGAAAAGGAGAAAGGGAAATAAAGAACAGAAGAAACTATACCTAGAGAGGAACTACCTTGCGGGTTGTAAAATTCCATCCGACATTTGGAAGGATAGTCTCTATTATTCCAGTTAGAGACGGTTACATTTGTAGAGGGATTGACTCCCTTCATCTATGCAGTTCCATGTTCTGGAAGTTCTGGCCAATGTGTGGAAACAAGAAACAACAAACTGGCGATATTACCATAATAAGTCTGTACCGGAGTCATTCCCATTACACTCTAGGGAAAGAATCACAGTTGTACACAAAGACTAATGTAAATGGATGGTCACACCAATACTATACTATTATTTATAATAGTGAAAACGGCCTAAAGGGCCATCAGTAACCCACGTGGGGATGGTTAAATACCATATAGCTTGGAGCCCCCCAAAGGAAAATGATGCATATTTTCTAAGAAAATTTTGCACTGCAGACACAAAACTGAAAAAACATTAAGAAAGACTATAAAACGATGCTTTTGCCAGGATTATATGTGATTTTAATTTTCATCTTTCATATTCTGTACTTCCCAAACTTTTACACTTTAATGAAAAATGGGTTTTAAAAAAATATATTTTATTTTTAAGTAACCTCTACACTCAACCCACAGGCCCGAGATCAAGAGTTGCATGCTCCACTGACTGAGTCAGCCAGGCACCCCAAAAGTGTTTTCTTTTTTAATTAGAAAACATTTTTTAAAAAACAAAACAAAACCATTTTTCGTTTTACATTTTGGCCTTCATCCCATCATTGTTACTGTTTCTGAGAGTGTGGTCCGTGAACAGTTTCATCAGCACCCCGGGGCAGGCAGGTGCAGGAGTCAGAATATGCATTAACCTAACTCAGGTGAGTCTTTGCTGAACACACGCTGAAAGTGCTCAGAGCCTCAGATTTAGCGACAAGAAGGGAAAAACCTGCCTTTAATATGAAAGAACAATGGGTTTTGAGAAAGCTACTCACACTCGTGGCCAGAAGGTGGCGCAGGTTTTCCATTTACCTGATTCATGTGCCCTCAGAAGGAATCTTGTTCAGAAGAAAATTTTTGCTCTTATTACATGAATACAGAGGAGCACCCCCACCCCGAAATTGTGATGAGAAACAAGAAACCAGAATCTTTAATAACAGGTAGGACTAAGTATCCTGTCTCCATAGAAACCATTCTTCTCCAGAGAAAGATTAGTAGTTTAGGATATGTCCTCTGGGCTAGAACAGTACTACATCCCAAAGGAGAGCTGCAACCAATCCCTTGGGTTTTTTGGCTGCAAATTCAGGGCTAGCTGTTAGAATAAGGTGTTCTCTGTGAAATTTAGGAACAAGAGCAGTGAAAAGGAAAGGGAGAGGGTCTCTAGTCCCAAGACAGATGTTCTACTTGAAGTCCTAACATCAGTGGGAGTAGGAGGCAAAGCCCCCTCACCTTGGCACCTTCACTGAGGAACAGGTAAGCAGTTATGGGAGCACATCACTAGCAAGGTGTGCAAAATGCCTTGTCCTTCAAGGCACAGTCCCCTATTACAGCTTCTAACAAACCTTCCCCAGACCTCCCCCGCAAGTTTGGCTGACAGCCTTCTCTACCGTTCATAGAACCACTGCTTATCATTATCTTTTCAATTAATATGGTATGTTAAAATTAATCTGTTTGCAAGATCTGTCTTTCCCAGGAGATGCTAGGCCATGAGCTATTAGCAATAGGATATCAGCTACTACTTTCCCAGAAAGAAAAAATGGGGGTGGGGGGACTATCATTCACAATAGCAATGAAAATAATTATTACCCAGAAATAATGTTAACCAAAAAAAATATGTAAGACCTGTTTGATGGGGGGAAAAACCTGCCAAGCATTTAAGCAATTGATGAAATTAACAATATTAATAGCAAACACCTGAGGATTACCATGCCTGCCCTAGGCACTATTCTAAAAACTTTTGCATGTTTTACTCCATTTAATCCACAACCTATGAGGTAGGTACCATAGGATTTCTAATTTTACAGGAAACAGAGCTGGAGATCCTGAATTATACATATATATATATATGTATGTATATATATATATATATATATTTCTCCCCCAATTATTTTTTATGTTTAACTCGAATCTCATCAGAATCCCAAAAGAAGGAAAGGTCACTAAGAGGTTCATATTTTATGTAAAGTACGTGTGTGTGTAGAAAAATCTGAAAGAATGTGCATCAACTTGTTGGAGGTGTTTTCGCTTCTCTATACTTTCTTGTATTTTATTTTTTAAGTGGGCTCTACGCCCAACGTGGGGCTCAAACTCATGACGCTGAGATCAAGAGTTGCATGCTCTATGGACTGAGCCAGCCAGGCGCCCCTGTACTTTCTTGTATTTAACAAATCTATCTCAATATGCATGTATTACTGACTTCTAAGCTCTGTGAAAGGTACTTTAACTGAACTATCTCCAATTCTCCCAACACCATGAAGTAGGTACTATCTTGCCTACTTTGTAGATTTTTAAAAAAGACACACAGAGAGGGTAACTCATTTACTCAAAGTCACATAGCTGGCAAAGTGGTGATCTCAACCCAACAGCCTGAATCTGGAGCCAGCTTTATGAGTGGGCATTGGTGAATTCCAAGGAAACTTGCAGAGTAATGAGCCCCTGAAATCCCAGCATGCTGGCCCTCCGAAGACTTCCTAACTGAGGCTACAGAGTCCAACAAGGCTACTTCTTAGAGGAGGTGTCATCAAAGCCAAACTTTGAGAGAACAGTGCTTGGCACATAGTACATACACAATATTTGACAAGTGAGTTGACTGACCCAGAACGGAGGGTAGAATTAGGGTGAGGAAGGGCATTCCAAGGAGAATGAGTGTATAAGGGCTGTGTCTCACCTGGAACTCCAGGTTGGTTTTCTTCAGCATTCTGCTACAAGTTCAAGAACACCTTCCTTTCAGGTTTAGGGTTGTCCTGGCATGAGGAAGGGGTGTCAACTTGGTCATCCAACTGGAACCAGCAAACATCTTCTCTCCCGACAGGCAAGTCAAGTCTGAAGAGGTGGGCAGACTCAAAGATGAACTGGTGGTCATCCCTGGGAGCCTGCTTGTTCACCCTGTTTGCCCAAAGCTCCTGGGTAGTTTGTTTTAAAGCTACTTGGGCACCACCAAGTGTAGGTCAGGTGACTGCGGCGCCATGATCTTTTCCCTCACCTTCCTGCTACTATCAGGTGGGCGCTTGGGCAGAGGACTCAGCCCTGAGACTGTCCAAAGCCACAGGGAAAATGGTGGAAAATTCACTGTTGCCATGCCAAAAAAAGTGATTTATCCAGGTCCTAAGGTTTTCTTACCCCCCCAATTTGGCTTCATACTGTATCTGGTATGGGCTTTTATTCCTGAATCTTAGCTAAACTTCTTGAGCTTAGCCTATTGGCCTCAAAAACGCTGGGCAGTTGCATGACCTGTCTACCTCCTTATAACTATAGCAATTGGCTGTGTACTTTTTTTTGGAATTAACATAAATACCTCTCCAATCAATCCCATTCATAAAATCATAAAGGAATAGCAGGAAGAAGCCAAAGGGGACACCTGGGGAAAGCATTGGGTTAGCATCTGCCTTCCACTCAGGTCATGATCCCAGGGTCCTGGGATCTAGTCCCTTTTGGGCTCCCTTGCTTATCGGGGAGTCTGCTTCTCCCTCTTCCTCTGCCCCTCCCCCTGCTCATGCTCTCTCTCTTGCTCACGCTGTCTCAAATAAATAAATAAAATCTTACAAAAAAAAAAAAAAAACAACTACTGAATGTAGGCATAGTAGCACTAAGCATTGTAAGTTTTTGACATTCTAATGTTGACCATGATTATTTTGACTGTCTCTCTTATTGAAATGTATTGAGATGTAAAACAAAATGTAAATTGAACTTCTCTTAGATTAAGTTCCATTAATATTGTAAGTGTTCTCAAATATTAATTATTAATGGATAGAATAAATAAGGTACTATGTTACTGTAAAAAGCCCCAACTGTTCAGGCCCACATGCCCTCCGGAAGGTCTCCGCATACCCCGGGGACAGCGGGCTCCAGCTGGCACCTTTGTGCTCTAGGTTGCAACCAAAGCCGACTCCACTTCTTACAATAAATAGACCTTGATGGGCCCATTAAACCCAAGGCCCAAGGCTCAAAGCTTTTCACCCCCAAAATTGCTGCACACAGGGCTGGGGGAGGTCTTACGCTCTTAAACACCTAATCACAGTACCCTTATTACACTTAATGCAAATGAAAGCTAATCTCTTCAAATCATCAAATATCCAGTCAGTTCAAATATTCCTTTTTGTCCCTGTTTGGTGTGCTCTTCTGTGGTTGAGTTGGGATCCCCACATGCTGTGTTCAGTTAACAACAACTGATACTGTAGAGCCAAGGGCAGGCCGCCACTTTGGCATATTGATTATTCTGAATAGAAGTTACTACAGAAATAGCTGGTGCAAGGACACTCGGACCCTCTTCCGTCCTCCTGAAAGCGAAACAAATCTCCCCTATTAAAGACACTCTCCCCGCACTACGAAGTAAAAAGACATCCTGATCACCAGACACAGGAACTTTAAAGCTAAGAGAGCTGAGAAACAAAACTTGCTACTTTTCTCCTCATCTAGCTCAGCCAAAATTCTGCTTAAAATCTTTACTAACTCAGGGCTGCCTGGCTGGCTCAGGGGGTAGAGCATGCTACTCTCCAGCTCAGGGTTGTGAGTTCAAGCCCTGTCTTGGGTGCGGAAGCTTTGAAGGATGGTTGGAAGGCAGGTAGGCCAGGATGGGGGTCCCTGCCCTAAAAGGAACCACCATTACAAGGATTTTATAGCACCCTGGAAGGAGCCCTCCGCCGTTTCCCCACATGATAGTAGGTGACAAAAACCTGATTGGGTGACAGGTGCGGGGAGGATTCATCAGATTAAACAGCCCTCCAAGAAGCCCATAAAAACCCCTAGACTTAGAAACTCTGACGGCAACCCTCTAGGGTCCCCTCCCTCCTCGGGAGCATTGTGCTATCACTTCGCTCAGTGAACCTTGCTTTGCGGCCCACCACTCTGGTCTCCCTCTTCATTCTTCAAAGCCGGGTGACCAAGAACTGTGGGCACCGAAGGACAGAAAAATCCTGTAACGGAACGTACTTGAAAAATAATCCATACTAATTAAAGCTCTCAAACATCTGTTTTCTCTAGCCTATCAATTCCTTACAAATTTATTGTCTCTGTCTAAAAAAGTATAAAAACTGCCTGTCTCGATCATTTCTTTAGGTTTTATTTCGTTCTTGGGCCTCTGTGCGCACAGAATAAAACTGGCACGTTCTCCTGTTGACCTCTCTCACATAAACTGAATTCTTAGTCCAGCTGGAAGAACTTGAAGGACAGAAGAAGAATTTTTCTTCCTTATAATACATTAAATCTCTTTTATTTATATATTTGTTTGTTTTCTTTCCTGAACAAATAAAATTCTACCAAAAACAGATATATGTAGATAGATAGATAGATAGATAGATAGATAGATAATTTTTTTAATTTACTTGGTCCATTTATTTTTTCACTTTTTAAAATTTTTTTTAAATTTTTAAAATTTAAATTCAATTAATTAACATATACTATATTATTCATAGGTAGAGCTTAGTGATTGTCTCTTTTAATGATTTAAAGATTGAGATTTCATCTTTGCCGCCCCCACCCCTTTCTTTTCCCCTCGATATTTATTTGTTCAAGAAACGAGGCCCTTTGTCCTGTATGGTTCCCATCACTCTGACCGCATCCCTGCCGTGTCACCTAGCCTGCTCCTCCAGCTCATGGATTCACCCTCAACCACCACTCGCATTAAAGTTTTTTTTTTCTGCCACTTGATTGCCCTATTTAATTTTATTGTTTTCCATTTGAGTGATTTTATTAATAATGGTGGAGAGGCAGAAGGAATTTTTAAAATAGACCACATACTGTGAAAAATTGACATGACTGGAGCCATTTAAAAACATGTCAAGAGAGGCCACAGTAGAGAAACAGCTCACCCCGCCTTGGTGTAACGGCCCAAACCTGTGGACTGGGCAGTAGAGTCGTTCTTTCAAGCAGTTGTTTGAGAAGTTAGCAGAACGGACATCCGATCACCAGTCTGATGGTTGTGGACTCCCTGAAGATAGAATCAGTAGTCAATCAATGTAGAACCCCAAGTAGCTTAGCTGTTAAAACACCCAGAGAAAACCTTTTTTTTTTCTTTTCTTCAAACTCAGGTCATTGCCCTCTCCCCTCTCCCTTGCTTTTACCCCACAAGCAGAATGCTATTTGCACATTTACCTAAATCTGTGCTCCCCAAATTACAATTCTTTGATCCAAAATAAATCCTCCTTTTCCTCTGATCATAGGTCTTTCAGGTTAACAGCGCCCTTCATGTGTTCCGCACACATTGATTGGGCACTACCAGGTGTGGAGGCTGCACTGCTTATTAGCCATGTAACCTTGACCAAGGCAACCTCCATCTGAACCCTGCATGCAAGTCATGCCTGGGGAGCCCATCCACTGAGAACCCCTGAATCTGCATCTCAGGACAGCTCCCCCAGAGCTGCTTGGCCCATCCCTCTTATTTCTGGAGATAGCCGGCATTTAGTGGTACACTGAGAACCACCAGAGTCTGATTTGGCAAGTCTGCTCACTCACTCATTCCCTCGTTCCCCACAAGGGCCCAGTACATACTAGTCATAAGTCTGGGTATAGAAGATAAATCAGTGAACAAGAAAGGTCAAGATTCTTGCCCCACTAGGGTTATATTCTATATTCCAGTGGAGAAGTGGAAGAGAGACATTCCCAAAAAAACACAAAGTTGAGTATGTTCAGGTTCTAACCACTGGGAACCAAATAAAGAGGGTGATAAGATAATGTGTGCGACTCAGTTGGAAAGAGTTCTGGGAGGGCTCTTGGAGGAATTAGCATGTGACCCGAGACCTGAGCACCAAAAGGACTGGGTTGTGAAAGAACTGGAAATGTAACTCAGAAAGGAAACAGCTAGCGCAAAGGCCCTGAGGCAAAAATTTCAGTGTTTTCTGAGCAGGAAAAAGACTATTTCTGTGATGGGAGGTAGAACTAAGACAATGTTAAAGGGGGAGTCAGAATGGGATGAGGGGTTACAATTTTACTCTATTTGAAATGGGAAACCACGCAAAGGGATTCTGTGGAGAAGGACTGCAGAGGGGCCAGGGGGAGGCCAGGAGATCAGCAAGAAATGGTGGGCTCCGACTGCGTTGAAGCCATGGGGAAGAAGGGTTTGGGCATGATTGCATGCGGGGATTGAAGAAAACCATGGAATTGAGAACGGCCCCTGGGGTTTACCGCCCGAGTAAACTAGGCAATTAACATTGCTTTTATTGAGATGTAAGACAGGAGTCAGGGCTGGTGGCGGTGACGTGCGGAAGGGGGTTGCATGAGTGGAGGTAGGTGGGTTGGGGGTGGGCTGGGAGTTTGCGTCAGGTGGAGGGGTGGGGTGGGGTGGGGCACGTTTAGCCCGAGGCTCAGAGGAATTAGAGCTGGGGGCTGGGGCTCCGGCGGCAGCCAGCAACCGGAAGTCAGCGAGTGCCTCAGGATTGGAGGAGATTTCCGGGGGAGGGGCGAGGGAGGGTAGCTTGCGAGGGGATTGGACTAGAATCTTTCGAACTCCTCCAGGCGAAGGGAGGAGCCTACAAAACTTGCTGAATCCGTCTTTCCTCCTCAGGCGCTTGTGTACGTCCTCAGGCTGCATCCCTTCTCCAGGTAAGACTGGCCCAAGTGCGAGGGGAATGGGCGCTGCTGGGGCCCTTCTCGCTTTGCTACCTGCTTTGTTCCTCAGGGCCTGGTGAGAGACATCTTCCTGAGCGTCCCCTCCTCGAAAAGTAGGAACATTAAAGTAGCAGTGCCAGGGGCGCCTTGCCTGGCTGGCGCAGTCGGTAGAGCGTGAGACTCTTGATGTGAGGTGGTGAGTTCGAGCCCCCCCATCGGGTGTAGAGATTATTAAAACAAGAAAAGAAAATAGCGCCAGGAGGAGAGAATGAAGTCAAGGAAAGGAAGCAGTATTTAAGCTACTGGCTTTTAAAGAAGGGCTGGGGAGGTGAAAATTTCCATGGTGTCTTTGGGGAGTAATGGAGTGAGAGAGCGCTTTGGAGCCAGGCGGGCCTGGGGGTTCAGTCTGTCTTCATTTCCTAGATACGAGGCCTTGAACTTCATCTCCAACCCATCTTCGCAGTATTTCCCATAAACTAGAAGGGAATCGGTTTGAAGGTAGTGACTTTCTGCATCTTCCTCATTGTTAGAAATGACTGAATTCTTTTTCAAAAGACAAAAAGAATATATGTTTGCTGCCAAAATGTCAGCAAATAGACCCCAACTAGCACAAAGAAGAAACCACCCTCTTTCCCTGTCCCTCTGCTTACCTCCGCAGTTGGGGCCCTATATCTTTCCTTTCCATGCAGCATACCCCCTCACCTGCACTCCCAGGCTCTCCATTAATAACTTTGCATCTTCGCATACTTACTCCTATGATCCTATAAATGTAAGCAAACATACAGCTAGGGGAGAGCCTTTTTTTCCCTATGTACAAAGTGGGGTACTTCTCTACATATTAAACCTTAAACTTTATTATTTATTTGAGAGCGAGCGAGAGAGCACAAGCCAGGGGAGAGGCAGAGGGAGGGAGAAGCGGACTCCCCGCTCAGCAGGGAGCCCGATGCCGGGCTCGATCCGGGATCCCGGGATCGTGACCTTTCCCGAAGTCGGGCGCTTAACTGAGCCACCCAGGTGCCTGTAAACCTTAAACTTTAAATTCTGCATCATGGACTTTGCTTGAACTCTAGGCACGGAGACAAATGTGCGAAGACCACGTCCTGTTCTGCCGAGGACTTCTTCCAGGTGAACGGCCTTCACTGGGTAAGCCCCTGAGACTTGGTGATTGAGTGGCTGGGGAGCGGGAGAAGTGGAACCGCAGGGTGCCGGTGTGCGAAGTTCAGAATGAATTGGGCAGTTGACCTTTGGACCCCTGAGCCGTGAGTCTTGGAGCAGATGGTATAGGCTAGGAATCCTTTGCCTGGGGCTGTGGTTGTCGGCTGTTAGCGGAATCTCAGATTTTGTCACCACTAGAAATCACAGGTATTTCACAATACAGTTGTTAAAGGTACAGTGAAACAATTTTACCCTTGTTAAGTCAAATTAAAAAGTAGTTTAGACCTGCCACTCGGTTTTGTTATTTAAATAAGAAGATCACATACTCTGTATCTCAGTGTATTATACTGATCACTGTCAAATGCTAAATTCCTGTCACAGATGAATGAAAATAAATTTGGGGTCTCTTTCCCACCGAAGATCCCAGACATCTTGAAATCTATCAGCTCTGGCTTCAGAATCCCTAATCAGGGAGGAAAACGGGATTTGCAAACACTGAGGCTGGGGCCAAGTTGGCGAGTTTCAGGTCAGGGTTGGATGGCTATCAAAAGGGGTTAAGCGTAGGAAAATTGGGGAGGCTTTTAATCAGTGCAGCCATGAGTTTGGGTTTCTGTTTTAAGAAACTTCAGGTATTCCACAGGAGGGCACTCTGAAGACTGGAGGCTGTTAGGGCGAATCTTGAGCAATTCACACACCCTAGGCCATGGGTAGGGGGAGGATGAATAAATTTTCTCTTAATCTCCCGGATGGACCAGCATGTTTTGGTTTGCATTTCCTTAGCTTGACTGCTTTTTCATATGTTTATTAACTGCTTGCATTTCCTTTGTGTTGGTGGATTTTCAAAATGGGCAGCCAGTTACTTCTGTCTGTGCGTGTGTTCCCTGTGGCCACCTGCAGTTTGGTTTGCTGTTTCTTTACCATGTACCATGTCCAGGTTTTTCTGGGTACAGGGGAGAATAAGGAAAAGACTCACTTGAACTTTTTCTAAATGGTATTATGCTTTCCCCAGTTTAATTACCCAGAAGGTTCTGATAATTCCCAGTGCCCCTTTCAGGGTGGAGAAGGCAGATATTTTCCCCAACCCTAGCTGTAAGCCGCTTTTTAAAACACTAGAATCTGCTCTGGTTTGCATTTTCCGGATTCATAAAATTGAGCATATTTTCATGTTTGTTCATTCTCATTTCTGTTGGTTTCATTCTCATTTCTGTTGGTTTTGTGCGCGTTTACAAAAATGAGATTATACTACATGCGTATTCTGCAGCTTATTTCTTTAATGTACCAAGGACACTCTAAAGCCGTGTGTTTTGTCTCTACATATGCTCGGTAATGGCTGCTTAGAGTTGCACAGTGTGGTAGACCTTCATCAGCTCAATCCTCTTACTAAGCGACTTTGCTTTCTGAGCTTCTGTCACGAAAACACAATGCTAAACCTTTTGTCTCTGTATTCTTTGTACAGAGTGGTTTTTTTCCTGGTGTAGATTCTCAAGGGCAGAGTTATTATGTAATATATCTGATTTTAGTAGGTGTTCAGTTTCCTGGAGAGTTGTAACCACTCCCACTCCAGATAGGCAAAAATTAAACTTTTTTTTTTTAATATAAATATCCTCAACTTCCAGGGTTGTGCAATTTCTCGTATTTTGGTATTGCTTTGCATGCCCTATTTTTTTATTTTAGCTTATTATAAAAGCTTTTAATATAAGGAACATTAATGATTTTTTTGTGGTGGTTTAGGATGTTCCCTCTTCTGTGGGTTACTTACATGTTTTATTAACTTTTTTTTGCTTCTGTTTTAGCTTTCTTGCAGTTCAGAAGTATTTAATGAAAATTGTTGTGTAGTTCAATGGAAACTTCTGGATATGGAACCGTTAAATGTTGTATTGATTTTTCTTTATAATACTGATCTGATGAGGGGTTTGTGTTTGTTTTTACTTTGTGGATCAATATTTGATTATTTGAAAGGTTTGTTGGGTTTTTGTAACTTTATTTTTTAAAGTAATCTCTACACCCACCGTGGGGCTCGAACTCAAAACTGGGAGATAAAGCGTCCCTCGCTCCACCGACTAAGCCTTCCTGACGCCCCTGATTATTTAAAAGTTTTGCTGGGATACTGTTTATTTCTTTTAGCTTTTTAATTACCATACATTTGCAAACCGCCTTTTTAAAATTCTTGTATTAGATCATTTCTCATGTTTAATTTTGCACTTTGTAATTTTTTTCTCTTTAAAGGAAAATTCTTACTTGGCTTTTGATTTTATTTTTTACACTTTTAAATTTCTACTGTTATCTCAGCCTTTTGTCTTAACTTCTTGGTTTTTACTTAGCCACGTTGTTGGGGGCACGGATACTTAGTTTTGATTATCATACCTGAAAAATGCTTTGCTTTATTTCATACTTTTGACCTGAATGGTGCTTTATCTGATCTGTATTACCTTCGTGCTTCAATTTTGTGTGCATTTGTACGGTGTTGCCCTTATTTTCAGTTTTCTTTGGCATTTGCTCTAATAGTATCTTGTAGGACATACTGAGCAGTCTGTATTTCAGGTGGGAGAGTTCAGTGCTTTTCTTTTTTCTTTTCTTTCTTTCTTTCTTTCTTTTTTTTTTTTTTTTAAGATTTTATTTATTTATTTGATAGGGAGGCAGCGAGAGAGGGAACACAAGCAGGGGGAGTGGGAGAGGGAGAAGCAGGCTTCCCCCAAGCAGGAAGCCCAATGCCTAATGCGGAGCTTGATCCCAGAATGCTGGGATCATGACCTGAGCCTAAGGCAGACGCTTAATGACTGAGCCACCCAGGCGCCCCTCAGTGGTTTCGTCAACAATTTTTTTAGTTAGGAGATGGGGGCGGGGGGGGGGCGCCTGGCTGCATCAGTGAGTGCAGTGTGACTCTTGATCTCGAGGTCGTTGAGTTCAAGCACCATGTAAGGTGTAGAGATTACTTAAATAAAATCTTAAAAAAAATGTTAGGAATACTTGCAAACATATGATGGAATGAATCCTACCCATCACCCAGATTCAAGAATAGGTATCTTCCCCATTTGCCTCATTATTCTTTTTTTTTTTTTTTTTTTTAAGATTTTATTTGTTTGACAGAGAGAGACACAGCCAGCGAGAGAGGGAACACAAGCAGGGGGAGTGGGAGAGGAAGAAGCAGGCTCCCAGCAGAGCAGGGAACCCGATGTGGGGCTCGATCCCAGGACCCTGGGATCCCGCTCTGAGCCGAAGGCAAATGCTTAGCGACTGAACCACCCAGGCGCCCCAGGATGTTCATTCCTTCATCAACAAACATTTATTTAGTACCTATCACTGTCCATCATTCTGCTAAGAATAATACAAAAACAAGACAGGCACACCACCCCTACCCTCATGGACTTTATAATCCATTTCGGTTTCTGGTCTTTTTAGATATTGACAGTTTGGGGACAAAGGGGTAAATTTGGTTTAATTCAACGAACCTATATTGACCTTTTATTCTGAATAAAGCAATATAAAGACAACTTATTGATTCAGCAAACATTAATAAAAGGACATGTGTGGGGCGCCTGGGTGGCGCAGTCGTTAAGTGTCTGTCTTCAGCTCAGGGCGTGATCCCAGGATTCTGGGATCGAGCCCCACATCAGGCTTCTCCGTTAGGAGCCTGCTTCTTCCTCTCCCACTCCCCCTGCTTCTGTTCCCTCTCTCGCTGGCTGTCTCTCTCTGTCAAATAAATAAATAAAAATCTTTAAAAAAAAAAAAAAAAGGACATGTGTGATAAACTGTGTATACGTTTTGGGAGATACATAGTTGATTTAGATCTGGTAGCTGCCTCAAGGGGCCCCCAGAGTGGGCGGGATGATAAGATTTGTTTAAAGATATAACTAAAGCCAATGCTAGAAAATGATAGCATTGGAAAAGAGAAGTTCAGATAAAGAACTTTAACAGGAAGGTTGAGGAGATGACTAACTCTGGGAGAGGGGCAAGAGCTATTCTCTGCCTCAGTTTCCCAATTCATTCATTTATTTAATTAACAAATATGACTTGAATTCTTGCCACATTCCAGACATTGTTCGGGGCTAGAATGAAAATCAGACTAGAAAGGAGATACCTGCCAATTCACCAGGATAAACACTGTAATCCAGGTAGGGAGAAGATGCGGTGGGGGAACAGCGGAGGGAACTTCCAAGTCAGCTTGTGGTGAGAGACAGCAAAGGAAGGTTTTAGCTCTAGGTGAGCTGTCGCCGGGTGTGAAAGAAAAGTGAACATCTCAGGAGATAGAAGAGGGAGGACCAGTGTTCCAGGCAGAGTCATTACAAAGACTCTCAAGCGGGAGATGCAGAGGGAGTTCAGGGTGCGTGTGTGAGGCAGGGGAGGAGGCCAAGGGAGCCGCTGCTAGTGTTCCCCATGAAATGGGAAGGGAGGTTAACACCTGAGGGGTGGAGGTAGAATGGTCTAGGGAGACTGAAATGGCAGGTTATGCTCTGGAAAGCTGCTTCGAGAATGTAGGAAGATACTATTAAAGAACAAGCCAAAGACAGCTCTGAAAGAGAAACCATAAAAATGGCATAAATTCCACATAGTAATGCAAAATACTCAAACAGCTTAGTACTCTGGGCCTAAAAGTGGAGGGAACACCTCACTAGACAGACACACCATGTGCATGTGCAAGGGAACAGGGCTGTTAGGAAGACCTAAAACGATCGACCACAGGGTCTAGCTTGATGGGCTGAAAGAAAATGGTCAAGTCATTGGAGTAGGAATGGTAGATGGCTTCCATCTCAGTTGTCAGCTCTAATTGAAGGAATCCTGTGCGGAGAAGGATTTCAAAGTTACCTCTGTGCTCAGTAGGAAAGAGGGCATGATCGGTCAGGAATGTTCCTCATGGGCCCAGAAAGATCAGCCACCCCCATGCCAGGTGTTCGCCATCTTGGGACTGGAGGCCAGATGAGGCTGGGAGAGAAAAGGAGTCGGAGAGCTGGGAGGAGGGGACGTCAGAGAAGGAGATGGGACCTGGGGTTGCCAAGGTGTAATTCTCCCTGGAGCCTTCAGGGCCTAGACCTTGGCCATGGGAAGGTTTGGCTGAATAGAGGATAAGGCACAGTCTAGTGTTCAAAGACCTGATCACTGCTGCTTTTGTCTCACTGGAAAAGAGAAATGTCTTCAGGAAAAAAAAAATAATAATAATAAAATAAAGACACTGTGTCTTAAGAGAAGGAGATGGGTGACTGAAAGAGCACTTGGCCCTTACAGTGGAAACGGAGGAAAGCATGGGAAAGCCTCGCTTCTGTACTGTCATCAGCCTCACTTTGAACAAGCCAAAGAAAGTAGGGGCATGCCACAGCTGTGGGCCTCCTCCACACTCAGGGCTCACGCTGACCATGTGAACTCTGCAGGGGAAATCAGCCACTGACCACCTCCTGCAACAGGGCGAGCAGGGAGTGAGCCTCTCCTCCAATGACCTGATGCCGTGATTTTTTTTTTTTTAATCATGGTGAGAACACTGAACACGAGATCTACGCTCTTAACAAATGTTTAAGTGTAAAATACAGTATTATTGACTATGGGTATGATGTCATACAGCAGATCTCTAGAACTTTCCCACTTCATTTTTTTTTAAAAGTTTACATTTTTTTTTAAAGATTTTATTTATTTATTTGACAGAGATAGAGACAGCCAGCAAGAGAGGGAACACAAGCAAGGGGAGTGGGAGAGGAAGAAGCAGGCTTCCAGTGGAGGAGCCTGATGTGGGGCTCCATCCCAGAACGCCAGGATCACGCCCTGAGCCGAAGGCAGGCGCTTAACGACTGAGCCACCCAGGCGCCCCCAGAACTTTCCCACTTCATTAACTGAAATTTAATGCCCTCTTTTTTGTAAGACTCTTCTAGTAAGCCCCTTTTTCTCTTGCCTCCCCTAACCGCTGGCAAAGGCACTCTTTTTTTTTTTAATATTTTATTTATTTACTTATTTGAGAGAGAGAGAGAGAGAGAGCAAGCATGAGAGGGAAGAGGGTCAGAGGGAGAAGCAGACTCCCCACTGAGCTGGAAGCCTGATGCGGGACTGGATCCCAGGACTCCAGGATCATGACCTGAGCCAAAGGCAGACACTTAACCACTGAGCCACCCAGGTGCCCCTGCCTTGTTATTCCTTTTCCCTTTTTTGCTGAAGTATTTTATTTTATTTTTTTTTAAAGATTTTATTTGTCAGTGCACAAGCAGGGGGAGGGGCAGGCAGAGGGAGAAGCAGGCTCCCCACTGAGCAAGGAGCCTGATCTGGGGCTTGATCCCAGAACCCTGGGACCACGACACAAGCCGAAGGCAGACGCTTAACTAACTGAGCCACCCAGGTGTCCCTGCTGAAATATTTTAAAGTAAATTCTGGACATGTCATTTTACCTTTAAAGTTTCAGTATTGTAACTGTACTCAACATGGTAAACATATTGTAAGGTAGATAATTGTCAGATCACTATATGTATGCCTGAACTACCATAATACTATATGTCAGCTATGCTTCAGTTTTTTAAAAACTTAAGTGTTTAAAAAAAAAATTCAAACAAGTTTATTAATTCATGAACTGGGCTGCATCTTGTCTAGCGAATAGAGGGGAACACCAAAGGTCTGCGGAAAGGGAAAGGTTTTTAAAGGCAGGACAAGGAAGTCCTAAACAGAAAAAGGATTAGTTCAGGTGAGGTTCCCTTCATCTGGGGACAAAAGGGTTTTAATAGGTGGATTATCTCATCTTTTGGGGGAAGGAGAGGGCCCACAGGACAGATTATTGGTGCTGACCAGAAAATTCCCGATTGACCTCTTCAAGGTTACCGTCCTGTGTTGAAACTGCAGTTAGGTATCAGTCTTGGTTTACTGATGTGGGCCCTTAACCTAAGTGATGCCATTTTGGGCCTTCTGAACCATATCTATCTCTTAAAAAGTAAGGACATTTCTTAAATAACCACAGTATTATCACAGCTAATAAAGTTCGTATTTCTGAGTATCATTTAATATTTATTTGGTCCACATTCAGAATTTCCTGCTCTTCTGTGCTGATTGTTCAATTGGGATCCAGATACGGGGCACATGTTCCCTTGGTCTCCTAAACTGCAATAGATCCCTGGTCCGCCGTGTCGCTGAAGTATTGAAGCTCCGTGGAAAGTCTTACCCAGTGGACTCCACTCCTTGCTTTCTCTTAGTCGCCTTGATTAAGTTTCAGGTACAACTCCTGGTGTTGGATTTTCTAGTTTATTTCATTAGGAGGGATGAAATGTGTGTAACTAATATCAGTCACTTTTTGTATTAGTAAGTTTATGTTTTCTCTTTTGACCTTATCTTGGACTTAATCAAGAGTTTTTAGTATAAACCTTTCCTTTGACCTCCTGTTGCTTATAATTTGAGTTTTATCATGAATGGATGCTAGGGTCAAGATTTTTTGCAACTATTAATGTTTTCTTTTTTGAGTAGTTAATGTAGTGATGTACTTTTTTTTTTCAAGACAACAAAGAAATGGTTTTTTTTAAGATCTTATTTATTTATTTGAGGTGGAGCATGAGCAGGAGAAGGGGCAGAGGGAGGGAGAAGCAGACTCCCCACTGAGGACCCTGGCGTCATGACCTGAGCCAAAAGCAGACTCTTAACTGAGCCACCCAGGTGCCCCTTGACTGAGTTATTTTAGAATTTAAATAGCTGTTTCCTTTACTAATTTAAATGCTGTACTTAGAAATCTTTTAAATTTATGCTATCATTTTTCTTATTTTGGTTTTTCTGTAATGAGACATTATTGAACTATGTGATTGTAAGTAAGTATCCTTTTTGTGCTGACATGAATGACCTGTGAGCTGCTCCTGTGATTCTTATATCTTTTTAGTGGTCCTTGAAGTTCTGTTTTTTTAGGCTTTGTCATTGGCAGACAAGATGTTCCATGCTAAGTTTTTTTTTTAATTATAAACTTAATTTTTGGAGCAGTTTTAGTTTCACAGCATATTGAGTGCAAAAGTACAGAGAAGTCCCATATGCTCCCTGCCCCACACATGCACAGCTTCCCTCATAACATCCCACGCCCAAGTGCTACGTTTGTTACAACCAGTGCATTTACATTGATGTGTTATTCTCACCCACAGTCCACAGTTTGCATTAGGGTTTGCTCCTGGTAAGTGAATTTTCTTGAGTTTCTGTGTGTTTTGACAACTGTATGACCTCCATCTAGCACTAGTTTTACTGTCCTAAATTCCTCTGTGCGCTGCCTGTTCATCTCCCTCCTCTTAATCCCTGAGAATAGCTGATCTTTTTTTCTGTCTCTATAGTTTTGGCTCTTCCAGACTGTCATGTAATTGGAATCATACAGTATGTAGTCTTTTCAGGTTGGCTTCTTTGACTTCGTCATACGCATTTTAGATTCCTCCTTGTCCTCTTACTGCTTAGTAACTCATTTCTATTTAGCACTGAAGAATAATGCATTATTTGGAGGTACCACAGTTTATCCACCTACTGAAAAGTATCTTGGTTGCTTGTAAGTTTTGGCAATTCTGAATAAAGCTGCTATAAATCTCCCGGTATGCAGGTTTTAGTACGGATATGTTTTCCACTCCTTTGGAGATATACCAAGGAGCACAATTGCAGGATCATATGGTAAGAGTATGTTTAGTTTTGTAAGAAACTGGCAAATTGTCTTCCGAAATAGCTGTAATAGTATTTATTTGCATAAGCAGTGAATGCAGCATTAACTCCACATTCTTACCAGCATCTGATGTCAGTGTTTTGGACCTTGGCCATTCTAATAGGCGTGTGGTGGTATCTCATTATTTTAATTTGCATTTACCTGCTGACACGTTGTGAAGCATCTTTTCATATGCTGAATTGCTGTTTGCAGATCTTCCCTGGTGAGGTGTCTCTGGGTCTTTTGCCCATTTTTTAATCAGGTGGTTCATTTTCTTTATACTGCGTTGTAAGAATTCTTTGTGTATTTTGAATAACAATCCTTTATCAGATGTTTCTTTTGGAAATATTTTCTCCCAGTATATGGTTTATCATCTCATCTTCTTTAGTCTCATGCTAATTTGATTTTTTTTCTTTCTGGAATGTTCATTAGTTGTGGAATTAACTGCCTTTGGGCATATGATTCACAAATGTGTATCTGCAGAGCGGAAGCTAGGTTGGGTTCTAGACCCACTTATCTGGTTCTCTAATTTTCACAAGCACCTCAAACTTGATAGGTCAAACAAAATTTGTACTCTTCCTTTAAACCTGGTTTTTTCTTGGCCTTTCATGTTCTGGTACATAGCAAGCATTTGTCTAGTAGGGAGGCTAGATACTATAAAGCCGTCCCCTTTGCTCCTTCCCTCTGTAGGTTATCTTACCAGACGCTTACTACAGCCTTGTGGGTAGTTTTTCCTTGGCGTGGAGTGTGCCTGCTTCCATTCTTGCTATGTGGCTGCTGCTTATTTCTCAGGTTCAGTGTGAGCTACTTCTGTGGGGAAGCCTTCCTGGGATCCCTGTACATCAGATGACACCTGGTGTAGACACCCCTGACCCCCGACCTTTTGTAAGTTGGCACAGTTGCCGTTTGATACTTGTTTCTCCCTAGATGTTCTCTCCCTTGAAGGGGAGGTTCCATGTCAGGGTTTTTTTAAGAGAGTATCGGTGGGGAGGGGCAGAGGGAGGGAGAGAGAGAATCTTATGCAGGCTCTACACCCAGCACTAGCCGGATGCAGGACTTCCATCTCTGATATCAGGACCTTGAGATCATGACCTGAGCTGCAATCAAGAGTCGGACCCTTCAGTGACTGAGCGTCCTGGGTGCCCATCCCTGTCAGTTTTTACTCAACCTCTTTCTCCTTTACTATCCAGGACAGTAACTAGCATATAGTCTGTGCTCACGAAATGGGAGCGCGTGCCTGGGAACTTACATGGCTCATGTCTGCATTCAGAAGTCTTACCAGGATTATATAGAGAGGTATATGCACCTTTTATTAACCTTGCACCAGATCAGATGTTTTTTTTCAGTCAGGTGACTTAATTTCAGGGGGGTTTCTATTACTATGATCCATGTTTTGTTTCCATTAGAGGCTTGGGAAGTTTTCTGGTTCTATTCCTCAGAGCTACTATGCATACTCCTGTTCCCCTTTCTCTTCTGTTCATCTGCTTCAATAGGAGCTAGCATTTTGTTTATTTACCCTAATCTTCTTCCATTAAGTCGCTGAATTCTGTTAAAGGGGATGTGATTTTTCTTTTCATACCTGCAAGTTCAAGCAGTTAGGGTCTTTACAGCATTGCTGTATCAGTAAACGCAACTGGTTAAAACTTGAATACCTACTAGGCTTTGCAGAGGACAAGATTCAGGATCAGGCATCCCAGCTGTTGTCCAAAGCGTGTGTGTTGTGCATACCCACTTCTCATCCCCATTAAGTAAAGGATGAGGAATGGGTGGTGGTATCTCCGTCTCCACCATGCAGGGTCAGGACAGTAGGGTGTAATGATGAAAAACAAAAATGAACAACCTAAGTGAGTCCCATCAAGGAAAGATAAAGGGGCCTTTGTGAGGTGGGAGTAGGCATGGGTTTTAGTTGCTCTGTTCCCTCTCAGGGTATGCCTTAATGTTTGTATTCTGGAAAATAATAGTCTGAGTTGACTTGAGAGCTGGGTAGTTTTTGCTTTTTGTCTTTTAAGGTTTTTTTTATTTATTTGAGTGGGAGAGAGGCTGCATGATTGGGGGAGAGTTGTAGAGGGGTTCAGGGAGAGACAGTCTCAAGCAAACTCCTTGCTGAGAGCAGAGCTTCAGGCCCCCTCAGGTGAAATCAAGAGTCAGAAGCTCAACTGACTGAGCCACCTAGGCACCCTGAGAGCTGGTTTTAAGAAATAAAGTCTTAATGTTAACTCTTTGCAATCAAAAAAGGGGCTTCTCTTTCCATTTTGTTTAAGATTCCATCCAAGTCACCTTAAACTTTAAAAATTTGGTATGGTACACTCTTTTTAATAATGTTTATTTTCTTGTAATCTGTTTAATTCTCACAGAGAACATAGGCAGCAAAGTTAATAGTATAGGAAACTGGCCAATTTCCATCGTTCTTTCTCATCTATTTGGTTGATTTATGGCATTCAAAGCTTTACTTGAATGGGGTTTTAATAATGTATGAATTTTGAATTCTGATTTCTTTTTTGGTACGCATATACCCATCTTGTTACCCTTTATATTAAATTGTTGTGGAGTACTCATGCTGTAGTTTACTTAATAACCACATTTATATTCTTGATTACTGTGCTTCTCAAAAGAATTCTTCAGTAAATGAGTTTTGTTTTGTTTTTTAATTTCAGATGATATATATATTTTAAAGATTTTTGAGTTTGGGGGAGTCTAGCAGACCTGCAAGAGCAAAAATTACTCTTCTGGAAAATAAAACAACGTATCCACAATGTCCATTGTAGAGTCAGAAATTGGTAGACTTGCAAAGAAACAGGAAAATAGCACCCATAGGGAAAGAATTCAGTTGATAGAAACTGACCAGGAGATGCCTCAGGTATTAGATTTAAAATGCAAAGACATGTCAGCAGTTATGCTGATGAAGTTTAAAGGCTTGATGGAAAATCTGGACTTAATGGTTGAAGAGATAAGGGAGTCCCTTAAAAAGGACCTAAAGGAAATTCTAGGAGTAGAAAGTAAAATACCTGAAGTGAAAAATATAAACAATTCCAGTATCAAAAAGGAGTGGCCACAAATAAAAGGTTTAGCCACACAAAAAACAGGGTTGGTAGAGAAAATAGAAGGAGCAAACTCTGAAATAGATGAAGATACTGAAAATTTGACTTTTAAAAGAAAGGAAGTGAGTGAGTTGAGTAGCAAATTAGACAAAGCTGAGGAGTACAGTGTGGACCAAGGTAAGGAATTATCCTGTGATGAGTCACAAAATGACAAAGTTGTGGAAAGTGTGGAAGAAGCCGTAAGCAATATAGACAATACTTGGGGAGAGCGAAGCCTCCATACAGAAGTAACACAGGAGAATCGTGGGGAGGATGAACTGGTCAAGGAAGAGAGAGAGGAAAAAATCATTCAGAATTTAAAGAATAAAGAGAAAATTCTAAAAACCTCCAGAGAAGATGAAGGAGCAGTACTTACGTTGGTGGCAGACTTTTCGTCAGCAACACTGGACATTAGTAAGCAGTGGAGTAACATCTTCAACATTCTGAGGGAGAATGATTTTGAGCCTAAAGTTCTATGCCAAGTTAAATTAACATTTAAGTGTGATGATGAAGTAAGGACTTTTTCAGATCTGCAAAGTCTCAGCAATTTTATTAGCCAAAAACCGTTAATGAACGAATTACTGAAAGATGTACTCCCACAAAAGGAAAAAATAAAGAAAGGAAGAAGGTACGGGATTCAAGAAAAAGTGGTAAGTAGACAGATCTGTGGAGCTTATGTACAGAGAATAAGTAATAGTTGGTAAAGTTATTCCAAAGGTTAAGCCAATTTTTAGGAAATAATTTATTAAAAGTAAAAGCATGACATTAAAAGTAATGACTTAAAGGCTTGTTTTCTTTTAATGGCTGGTGTTGGAAGCTTGGAAGAGGTTAGATTTGAGTTGTTTGAGAAGAGATTGTACATATTCATTACAGACATTAAAAGAAAAATGTATATGTTATGTATTTAAGGGTAAACACTAAGATAGTAGCTTTTATTTTTTATTTATTTTTATTTTTTAAAGATTTTATTTATTTATTTGACACAGAGAGAGACAGGCAGCGAGAGAGGGAACACATGCAGGGGGAGTGGGAGAGGAAGAAGCAGGCTCCCAACAGAGGAGCCTGATGCGGGGCTCGATCCCAGAATGCTGGGATCACGCCCTGAGCCAAAGGCAGGCGCTTAATGTCTGAGCCACCGAGGCACCCCTAAGATAGTAGCTTTTAAATCAGTAAAAGGGAAAAATAGAAATAAACAATTGAGTAAGTTCAATTAAAAGCCCTCATGCAATAGGATTATGAAAAAAAATTACCAAATACTTTCAACTTTGAATTCATAAAGTAGTCTTGCTAAGCCGTCTTCATTAGCCATCAGGAAAATGCAGATAAACCTATTTTACTAAAGCCTATTTGAGTGTTCATTAATGCTAATATATAGCTGTTACATATTCCATGTATGGATTTTTGTTTTTATATCATATTAAATTAGGTTTTTGTCTCTTAAATCATATTAGATTATGTTCCCATGTTGATTTCACTGAAAACAGTTAGGTTATTTTCTGCATGTTTTTTGTGATCCCGATCTTGAGAGGTCATTCCTGTGATATAGAGATTCTCTATTTCTCACCTTGGATGTGTGTATATTTCATATTTTTGTCTGTGGTGTAAGATAGTAGTCTAGCTTCATTCTTTCGCATGTGACTGTCCAGTTATCCCAGCACCATTTATTAAAGAGACTATCCCCATTCCGTATTCTTCGCTCCTTTTTCCATAAATTAGTTGACCATATATTCTGTATTCTGTTTACATTGATCTACGTGTCTGTTTTTGTAACTTTATACAGTGCTGTACTGTTTTGATTGCTATAGCTTTGTAATATGGTTTAAAATCAGGGTGTGATGCCTCCTGCCTTATTCTGTTTCAAGATTGTGTTGGGTATTAGGGGTCTTTTGTGATTCCATACAAATTTTATGATTGTTCTATGCCTGTGAAAAATGCCATTGGGATTTTAGTAGAGATTGCACTGAATCTGCAGATTGCCTTGGGTTGTGTAGACTTTTTAACAATATTAATTATGCCAATACATAAGTAGAACATCTCTATTTATTTGTATCCTCAGAGGTCTGTATCATAAGTCAGTATTTTTGATGGGTTCTCAAATTTCCTGCCCTCCCAACATTTTGAAGTGTAACATATTTGCAAAATGACAGTCTAGAATTAGGAGATATACTTGGATCAATAAATTCTTTATTTGAGAATCAGCGTTTAATCTCAGAAATTAACTTCCTGGTGATGTACACAGATGAGGCACCCAACCTGTCCTGATGGTCTGGGGAGGTGAAGGACAAGTAGTGACCAGCCACCCCTAAATAGGGAAGAGTCCATAATAGAGGGAGCATTAAGTGAAAAGCTCAGAGGCAAGTACAGGGTTTCAAGGAATATTATGAACCAACATATATATTACAGGTACTGTCTCCAGCTCAATACCTAGGTTGTCTTAATTAACCCTCGCAATGATCTGAAGTAGTGTTGTCATCAGATGCTATTCTAGAGGGCAAGTTGATGCACCAGTAGCAAATGTGACAGCTGGGTTTGAACAGACATTCTTTTTTTTAAATAGGCTCCATGCCCAAAGTGGGGATTGAACCCAGGACCCTGAGATTTAGAGTTGCATGCTCTACCAACTGAGCCAGCCAGGTGTCCCTGAACAAAGTAGTCTTAAATTGAGCCTGAACTCCTAACCAAAAAACATGCTTTCCTTTTGAGTAATGTGGCTGTAGCTTGAACTGCAAGTGAGATCTTTAAGAAATACTAGATTTATTTTTGTTTTCTTTGGGGGAGAAGTAAATGTCAGTTTTGGGGGCTTTTTTTTGGTAGTGTCCCTGAAGTTAGAGAAGTTTCTTTACTGTAGGGTCCTTGCATGTAATCGGACATTCACTAACACGAGTTGTTCTTGAGGGTCAGTGTTGGGAATATTGAAGGAACACACTAAACATGACCTCACGGAAATTTGTTGCAGGTGCTACACACATAGTAGGTATGATGGGGTGATCGCAGGGGAAACATGACTTGTTTGGGGACCTAGGCATTCAAGAACAAGTAATACTTAAAGAATTTTCTAGATATTTGGTAATTGTTAAAATATGTAGTCAAATTAGAGAGTGCAAGGATTAATTCCTTTAAAAGACACAAGAAACAAAGTTTTTTTTCCCCCTTTCAGGAGAAAACTCTACTAGATTTGAAGCATGGAGTTGAGGGGGAAGCCAGTGATGGCTTGAGCTTTCTATTTGTTAAAGAAGTAAAGTTTGCTGAGCCAGAGGTGAAGAACTTAGAGACTCAGGAAGAGGAGTCTTCAGAGCTGGAAGAGGAGGGAGAAGAGACTTCAGAGCTGGACGAGGAAGAGACTTCAGGGCTGGATGAGGAAGAAGAAGAGACTTCAGGGCTGGATGAGGAAGAAGAAGAGACTTCAGGGCTGGAGGACGAGGGAGAAGAAGAGGCTTCATTGTTACGTGAGGAAGAGGGTTCAACCTTTCAGCATCATTCTGTGGTAAATACAAAATGTGGAGTTGAAGAAAAAAACAGTAATGGCTTGGAGATTGTTTTAATTAAAGAGGTAGAAGATTCTGAGCCAGAGGAAGAAGAAGGTTCAGAGTGGGAAATGGAAGTAGTCTTATCGTGGGAGGAAGGAGAGGACTCTGAAGTAGAAAATGTAAAGACTGCCTCCCAGATTGAGAAAAAAGAGGCCTCAGATGGACTTAAAGAAATTGCCTATGATTATTTGGCTCGGGACGTTGAGAAGAAAAAACTGGTGAAACACCGGATGTTGCAGAAAACCCAGAATAAAGAGGAAACCGCTATGCCCAGAAACCAAGGAGCTGGGACAGTCTGTCCAACCTTGCCTTTGGCCTCTCCCTTAAAATCACTAGAGATAAGTTCTGATAAGCTGAAAAGGCATTTAAGTACAAATTTGAGTACTCCATCAGGAATCACCAAATTTTTAAGGAAAACTGAGAAAGAGCGACACAAAACTCTGCTAACAGATGAGCAAACTTCTAAAGAAACAGACTTAATACAAGAAACAGAAGAAAGCTTCAGAAGAAATGTAATTAACAACTTCAGAGACCTACAGGAGGAGGTTGCAAATATTAAAAATTACTTTCCAGAGGTCTTGGAAATAAAAAACTCAGTAGATGTTCTGAACAGCAGAATAGACAGACTTGAAGAGAGAATGGACAATCTAGAAGACCGCATTGAAGAATTCTCTAAGGATACAATGCAAATGGCCAAACAGATAATAAATAAAGAAAGGTCAAGAGACATAGAGGATAGATCCAGAAGTTGCAACATCCGTTTGATAGGAATTCCAGAAAAAGATAATAAAGAGAATGGAGCAGAGGAAATAATTAAGGAAATAATTGAAGCAAACTTTCCAGAGCTAAAGGATTCAAGTCTTGAGGTTGTCAGTGCTTACCGAATACCTAGTAAGATTGATGAGAAGAGACTCACTCCTAGACACATCTTGGTGAAATTTGGGAATTCCAGTGATAAAGAAAAAATCCTTAAGGCTTCCAGAAAAAGAGAAATAACCTATAGAGGAACAAGAATCAGATTGACCGCAGACTTATCATTAGATACTCTAGATGCTAGAAGTCAGTGGAGCAGTGTCATAAAAGTGCTGCAGGCAAAAGGCTTTACACCTAGAATCCTATACCCAGCCAAACTGGCATTTGATTTTGAAGGTAAAACAAAGACATTTTTTGATATTGAAGAATTCACAAAGTTTGTTTCTTGCATACCCTCTTTGAAAGAATTACTAGAGGATGTACTTTAGCAATCTAGGATGACTGTAAACACGTACACGCAATATATATTACCCTCCTCCCACAGCAAAAGTCAAAAAGGAAAACGAAGTTAAAACACCACATTTCTACCCAGGAGGATGGACCGTGAACAGTGTACTTGGCGAGTAGGGGAAAGGAAAGTTACAGATACTACTTAGATGTTGGTGAAATTAAAGTGTGTTATTAAAATTAATGTTAATCATTGTAGCTTGCGCAGGAGTAGGCTTTCTAAACTACTGGGGAGAGGGAGGGAATCTGTCAATGTGACCGTAGGTAGGGACAGGTGGGGTGAAAGTAATAGAAAAACACAGGAAAAAAGATGGCAGGTTAAGTTAAATAGGGAAAAAATGTGAAAGTTGAACTTTAATCACAAGAAGGTGTTCAGTTTTATATCATTTATCATGATGTAAATCTTGAATTTTTATATTAAACCTTTTTCCTTCAAATATGCTTCATTTGTTTTTTTTTCTACTTTACATTTCTAATGCATTTTGTCATTACATAGTTAATCACCTTTACATTTTATTGCATAAACCCATCCAATGGAGAGATCGAATCTCTTTCCTAATATTGGACTTTAATGTATTCTCAGTTGTTAGTCTAGAATAAAATAAATTGGTTTGCAGTGTATAGATAAGAAATGAAGAGAATGGGGGCGCCTGGGTGGCGCAGTCGTTAAGCGTCTGCCTTTGGCTCAGGGCATTCAGGGATCGAGCCCCACATCAGGCTTCTCTGCTGGGAGCCTGCTTCTTCCTCTCCCACCCCCCCGCTTGTGTTCTCTCTCTAACTGGCTGTCTCTGTCAAATAAATAAGTAAAATCTTAAAAAAAAAAAAAGAAATGAAGAGAATGAAGTAACTGTTTTATGGCTTGCTCCAGGGCTTATTGCATATATTTAATTTACAAAAACAAATGTCCTCTGCCCTGCTTTTGAAATCAGCTGCTTTTCTCAGTTAGTCCTTCCAACTCTCACCTTCATGGACCTTTCTGCAAACTGATTGCTACTTCAAATGCCCTGGCCTCAGTACACCTGGCTTTGAGCTCTAACTCTGCTGTGTGACCCCAGACAAGTTACTAATGCCTCTGGACTCTGTAGTTCCTTCATCCGTAACTGGGTTCATTTCTTCCTCTCAGGTTTCTTGTAAAATTCTGCAAGATGACATTCGTGCCCAACATAAGAGGACATTTGTGTCCTCTCAGTAGACAGGAAATCCTGCTTGCTGGCTGGTAGATCTAAAGTAAAGCTGGTTGCCCTTCTCCCAGATGACTTTATTTTTAATATATACACCCAATATGGGGCTTGAACTTAACAACCCTGAGACTGAGTTGCATGCTCTACCAGCTAAGCCAGCCAGGTCTCCCCCCCCCCCAGTTGATTTAAGAGCACCACAGGAGGCCGTCTTCCCGTGCATTGGGGGGGGGGGG